>NC_056737.1:1402742242-1402792242 GCF_019279795.1 Protopterus annectens
AGCAGTATTCACTGGTGAACAGCACACAGATAGTAACAAATGTTAAAAATGAACAAGGCTTGAAGCAAGCAGTCACCCAGAACACTAGCAGTTTTCTTCTCTTAAAACATTAAATAATGCCCTATATAAATATATTTCTGGGATAAATAATAAGCAATAGCAACAGATTAGCAATATTTGTCATTGAATATCACGCTGATGCCAGTAGGTCTTGTATAAGAGTCCTGCTGTTGGGAGTGGTTGAAGGTCAAGTTAAGTTAATGCTAGTCAAATAGTCTAAGCAGCTGTTAGAGGCAGTGGACAGCTCAGAGCAGCCCAGACAGGCTTAGAGACTTGTTCTTGGGTTTTAGGTGCCTTTTGTAATGAAATCTGAAAGGGGGGCTGAGGTGTTTACTGCCACAGAGTGATATTTTGCATCGTACTCCATTTCCATGGTAAAAGCTGAGCTGAACTTCTCGTCAGCATTCTGAGTAGACTAATGGCATTGAGCACATATTTACAGAATTGTTGCATCAGAAGTAAAATTTTATTTTCTTCCCTTGAATACAAAAATATTTTTTTACTGGATATGCGACACCCTCCATGTTAGGCTCATATGCAGTAAAGTACATAAAATGAAAATAAGGTTGTGTTTTGTAGCTGAGGGCCATGATATACCTTTCTGTGAAATTTGCTGTAATATTTCGTTTGTTGTGATACTGCATACAGTAACAGAGATATGAACTTTGATTCAAGTGGTGTGTGGGTGCAGTCGCATGCAGCAACTCCTCTGTTTATTGTGTGTGAAATGCAAGTCCTGATGCTCATTAAGATTGAATATAAGTGGAAATCAAAGCAAGGAGGTGAGCTTATTATTATGTTCCACTTGAAGTTGCAGTAGGATGTGTGGAAACTGCACATAGTACTATGGTGTGTCCATTGGATAAGATGAGTAATAGTAGAGCTCATCCATTGTGCACTCACTTTGATGGTGGTCTGCCATATCACACTCGCACAGTAGAATTGGAAAAGTCATTTGAAAGCTTTAAAAGGCCATGATTCAGGTGTGTTCATGTGTATTTTGACCAGAATAAAGGGAGGAAATTTAATTTTATTTATTTATTTATTGGCATTGGTTAACCAGGTTAGTCCAACTGGGCAAGGCCCTTTTTCAGTGGAGACCCGAGGAGAAAAGCTCCAAAAGGACAGTATAATAAACATTATATAACATAGACAATTGATTTTAAGAGAAACACTAGTATATGAGAACTAACAGTAAATAAGCATGTCAGTTGTTTCAGATGAACAAAATATACATAAGATAAAATAAAATAAACAATCTATACACAAGCTAGCAAAGGGTAAAGAGAGGCATAGAAGATAAATATTTTGAGTATATATAGGTGGAGAACCCCAGGTAGGAAGTCAGTTGAGAGAACTGCTGTAGTAAAAGCAAAGATAACTGCAGTCAATTAGTAGAGGAAGATCTCTTATTTGGGTCATTGCAAGAACATGACCATGATTTACGGAGGTAATCTTTTATTGATGTTTTAAAGGCGTTAGGGTTAGTGATGCATCTGACATTTTGAGGTAGTTTATTCCAAGTATTTGCAATGGAATAGCTGTAGAGTATTTTGCCAATATTTTTATTGTACTTATAGACTTGCAGTAGGTTCTGTTGAGAGCTGCGGAGTGAGCGATTAGGAGTATAAGGCTGGATAAGAGTAGAGAGAGAGGGACAAGAAGATGGTTCATGTAAGACTGAATGAGCAATTAGAAGCTGGGGTAGTAGAATTTGGTGATGAAATTCTAGCCACTGCAGACTTTTTAGGACTATGCAGTGATGAGTGTGGTACTGTTGGTTGGAAGCAAATCGAGCAATTGTAGTGTAGGTGAATTCAAGTTTAGTGAGAAGATTAGATTGGAGGTATGTGAGAATAGGGGCTGCAAAGAGCAGTGTGGGGAGTAAGAAGGTTTGTGCAAGGGAGAGCCTGGTGGCATTTATGAGGTATTTATTTTGTCTGTATAGCAGGCCGAGTTTTTGATGGGTCTTTTTAATGCAATGCTGAGTATGAAGATCAAACTTTAGATGCTCATTGATAGTAACATCTAGAAGTTTAGTATAGGGTTCATTAGAGATGATAGTATTGTTCAAGGAGGAGACAGAAAAGGACGATGTTATGTGGTCCTATCTTGCCTACATTCCTTACTCACGGGTTCGGAGCCGAGAATTGGCTCAGACTCGGCCAAATTTCTCTAGCACGAAGTCTCTAATTGGCTGGGCTAACCCGGTATCCCAGGATGCACCTCGCCCTAGCCCCAGATCTCGTTTGCCGCTCATAGAGTTAGGACATGGTCTCGCTTGGCTGTGGCTAAGTACCCTTTTTAAAATACTTTTAGTATTTTAACAGTCTTCCTTTTGACAAAAGCTATTTTGATAGCTAACTTTGTACCTGAATAGTTGCGTAAGGTTTTTGAGAGTTTAGTGTTTTGTGGTATCCCTACTGTTTTCGCGGGCTAGGCCCGTTTAAGTTAGAGGACCTAGTCCTCTCCAGTGTGTTCCCTTGTTGTGTATGCTGTTGTGTTAGTGGTTAACTCCCTTTTAGGAAGCATTTAAGTTAGAGTTTCCTTGTCTTTTTAAGTACTTGCTGGTCTTCCCGCCCACCCTTTGTGTTGACTCTGTCGGTTGTGTGTGGCGCGGTTGCTTGCCATGTCTGAAGAACTAAAGGAACATAAACCCTCTGGGTTTAAGAAGTGTACAAAATGTGGCTATAAAATGTCCATTACAGATGGGCACTCTATCTGTGTTTATTGTCTTGGTGCTATTCACCTGCAAGAGTCCTGCAGTTTCTGTCATGTTTTTAGCCCTAGGATACTGCAGGAATGTAAAAATAAACTGATTTTGAAGGGTCTGATCAAGCCCTCCTTTGAGGAGGCCATGGAGTCTCTCCGCCTGCTAGTACCAAGTCTAAGCCTCCTATGGCCAAGAAAAGATCTCCGGCTCCGTCTGCTTCTTCGGAGCCATCGGAGAAGGTTTGTAAATTGGATACTTCCTCCTCGGCTCCACTGTCCTCGGGGCCGAAGGAGGAGGACTCGGAAATGGATACTACCTCCTCGGCTCCAGTGTCCTCAGGGCCGCAGGAGGTATCTATTGTACTGGAGTCGACCTCAGCTCCGATACTTTTGGAACCTCTTCGGAGCAGGTCACCCAGTGTCAGGCATGAGTCTCCAGTCGGGAGATCAAGATATCCTTCTTTTTCTTCCAAATCCTCTAGGCTGTCTGATTTGGATGTGGATAGGGTTGTCCAGAGGCTCCTACAGTCGCCGGTGTTAGATAAACTGTTTTCGGCTCCGACCCAGTCAGCTCCGGAGCTGGTTCCCATTCTTGTACCGATGATTCCTCCTCCAAACACCCATGTGTCGTCGGAGCCGGAGTGATCCGCGCCGAGTGATGTTCTGGTGTCGTCTCCGATACCCCAGTTGAGTCTATCGGAACTGGCTTCGGCTCCAACCAGGTCGGCTCCGTCCTCTGGTTTCGGCACTCTGGTTTCCTCAGTCGGACCCGAGGGGGATACCTCGGGACTCCTGTCGGTTCCGAGCCTCCCTCTCAGTGCTTCAGCTCGGGGAATCTCGACTCCGGTCGTGGTCTCGGAGACTGGTCGGTCCTCAGGCTCGGGGGGACCGGCCTTCGAGGCCATGAGGAGCGCCCTGGCCAGGTCGTCAGGTACATTACATGGATCGGTCACTCTGTCCCCTTACACCCCGGCTAGAGCCTCTGATGCCCCCTCTCCATGGACGGTGGAGCCCGAAGGTCTGGGGATACCCCCTTGAGCAGTCCCCTACTTTCTGAGGGCCCTCAGAGTCTGTTCCTGAGGAGCCTCCCAGTAAGAAGTCGTGCAAGAGGAAGCACATCGACTCCCAGGACGAGTCACTCACTTCTGATACTGACCTCGAGGAATCAGAGGGGTCCCCCAAGTCGTCCTCCGATGATGTCTCTTTCTCCGACATCCTGGAGATTTTGAGACAGAGAGGCGACTGGCCCTCCAAGACCCCCTCTGAGGAGGAGTCAGTATTCCTCAAGGCCTTCGGAGCTCAACCCTCTGCCTCCTGGGTGTCTCCACCTTTTGGCGAACTCCTGGACTTGATTTGTCAAAGGGTGTGGGAGAACCCTGATTCCATGGAACCAGTGCCCAGATGTCCAAACAAGTTCCTGTCTGCTCCCCTGGGTAAAGAATTCCTTACCAAAGGGGTTTCGGTAGATGCCTTGGTGGTGGTGGCAGCCACTCAGCAGGAAGGTGCAGAGGCTTCTTCTTCAGTCCACCCTCCTAACAAGGAGTCCAGGAGTATGGACCAGTAGGGAAAGCGTACCCTGTCTTCGGCGACCTTTACCTTACGGTCGTTGAATTACCTCTGTCATTTCACTCGGCTCCAGAGAGATCTCCTGAAGGAGCTAGGAGATACTCTGATGGGTAACATGCCTGAGGTGGTAGCGCAGACTGTTAACGCCCAGTTGTCTACCCTAGGGTCCATTGTCAACTCGTCTATGAGGCTCATATCTTATGCAGCCGAAGGGGCGAGTAGGGCAGCTAGCTCAGGCGTAGCTCTCAGAAGGCAAGCCTGGATGCGCCTGTCTCATTTCGCAGAGGCCTTTAAGTCTTCCTTCACTGACGCCCCCTTTGATGGGTCCTCTCTCTTCGGACCCAAAGTGAAAGACACCCTCACCAGATGCGAACAGGAATGAAAGACCCTATCTGCCGTAGGGGCCCCGTTTTTCTCTCCCTTCTAGGCCTTATCCCAAGGCTCAGAGAGGAGGGAAGATGTGGTTCAAAAAGTTTCAGAGGTCCTTTCCCGCAGCTCAAGGTGAGTCCCCCTCCAGAGGCGGGGGGGGGGTTATTCCGGAAGACGCCATCCTAGAGGCAGAGGAGGCCCCCACAAATCGGGAGACCGTGATTCCTTTCGCGGTTATTCCTTCCAGCATTCCTGAGGTGTTGCCCGACTGTGCTATTCCGGAGCCAGTCGGGGGCTGAATTTCGTTGTATCCGGAAGCCTGGGAAAGCATCATCCAGGATCGTTGGGTGCTCCAAATAGTTACCGGAGGTTAACTATTCCAATTGCATCGACACCCTCTCCAGTCAGAAGGATCCCGGACGTCCCACCCAGTCAACGGGATCAAGCAGCACTAGAAGTTGCAAAGCTGCTAGAAAAAGGAGTCATCCAGCCAGTCCCCTCAGACCATGTCGGATCAGGAACTTACTCATGACTCTTTTTGGTGCTGAAAAGGACAGGTGACCTGAGACCCATTCTGGATCTCAGTTGATTGAATCATTCCAAGTTCCGAATGGTCACACTTCATCCATTTTTCCACTGCTGGAGAAAGGAGTATGGATGTACTCCATCGATCTCAAGGATGCCTACTACCACATCAAAATGGAGAAGGCATCCAGGAGTCATTTACGCTTCCGGCTAGGAGCCAGCCACTTACAGTTTCGTGCCCTGCCCTTTGGTCTCACCATAGCCCCCAGGGTGTTTATCAAGTGTTTGGCAGTGGTGACAGCTCACCTGAGACGTCTAGGATTCCAGGTGTTTCCATATCTGGATGACTGGCTTCTCGCCGCCCCCACCAGGCATCTGCTCGTCCAAGCCAGGGAGATGACCATCTCACTTTGCCAACGTCTAGGAATTACTTTGAACTGGGAAAAGTCTGCCTTGCAGCCCTCACAGTATGTTGTTTTTATAGGCGCAGAGCTAGACTCTATTCAAATGCATGCCTTTCTGTCACAGGACAGGATAAGAGTATTGCAGTCTCAGATCCACGCACTGTTGCCCCTCAGAAAAGTTCAGGCCAGGTTAGTTCTTCAGCTCTTGGGATCCATGGCCTCCACCATCATGCTGGTACCTCAGGCCAGGTTACACATGCGGATCCTACAGTGGCTCCTGTCGGTTCAGTGGTCCTTTCAAAAGATTCCTCTTTCCCACTTGATACTTCTCACGGAACGATGCAAACAGGACCTCCTCTGGTGGCTACGTTCCTCCAATCTGGACAGAGGAAGGAGCTTGGTTCCTATGTCTGCAGTGGCCACGGTGATCACGGACGCCTCCCAGATGGGGTTGGGGGGGGGCATTATCTAGGCAGGATGGTCCAAGGCACCTGGCAAGTTCACGAGGTACACTTGCACATCAACGTTCTGGAGATGAGAGCAGTGTTTCTGGCATTGCGAGCACACCAGGACTCTCTACCTCTGGGAACGATTGAAATTCACTCGGACAACATGTCCGTAGTGTGGTACCTGAACAAGCAGGGGGAACCAAATCTTATCCCCTCTGCAGAGAGGCCATGCGAGTGTGGCAGTGGGCAGTGTCTTCCCAATGGTTTCTAGTGGCAATGCACATTCCGGGGAAGTCCAGCGTAATAGCGGACAGGCTAAGCAGAGCTATTCTGATGCCTCATGAGTGGTCCCTGAACAACCGAGTGGTGGTTCAGATCTTCAAAAGGTGGGGTCAGCCTTGCTGCGATCTCTTCGTCAGCCCCCTCAATGCCAAATGCAGCAAGTACTTCACTCTGATCCCCCCACAGGGGGAATCACCCAGGGACGCTCTAGCTCACGATTGGTCCCCGGGTCTGGTCTACACTTTCTCTCCGTTTCCTCTGTTACCAAGAGTGATACAGAAAGCCATATCCTTGGGAAGCAGGATGATACTTATTGCTCCATACTGGCCTCGACAAGTATGGTTCCCTTTTCTTCAACGGTACGCACTGGATGGTCCGTGGACTCTGGACCCAGTGCCGGACCTCCTGATTCACATGTCAGGACAACTTCATCCATCCCTGTGAACTCTCAGGTTGACAGCCTGTCTGCTACACTTCCATCGCTAGTCAGGCGACATTCCTTTTCACCTGAAGTGGTGCACATCTTGTCTTCTTCTCATAAGTCTTCCACCAGGAAGATTTATTCTAGCAAATGGAAGAGATTCTCCATTTGGGCTCAGGCCCAAGGTTTGGACCCCTTCACAGCCCCTATTCCATTGGTCTTAGATTTTTTAGCCATGTTGTTCCATCAGGGCTCCGTGCCCGCTACCATTAAAGTACAGTTGGCTGCAATTTCCAATTTTCACACATCTTATGAGCCCTCTCTTATGGGCCACAAACTCTGTAAAGCCTTTCTAAAAGGCGCTTGGTTAATTCATCCCCCAGTTTCTGCCATGGGACTTGAACCTTGTGCTACAAGCTATTACGTCATCACCCTTTGAACCGGCTGCCACTTGCGACTTAAAATTCCTATCTTGGAAGACAGCTTTTCTGATAGCCATTACATCGGCCAGGAGGGTATCAGAACTTCAAGCCTTGTCAATTAAACCTCCGTATTTGATCTTTCATAAGGACAGAGTTTCCCTGAGGCTTAAGCCGTCCTTCCTTCCGAAGGTGTCATCCACGGTCAATCTCCATCAATCTATTGAGCTACCAGTGTTTTTTCCGAACTTTTCCAATAAAGCAGAGTTCAGGTTTCATCAGTTGGATGTGCACAGACAACTGAGATTTTATTTACATAGGACTAAGCATGTTAGGAAATCTGATCAACTGTTTGTGTCATTTTCAGAGAACACAGCAGGTTGTCCTATTTCCAAGTGCACAATTTCTAAATGGATCAAAGATTGTATTTCATTCCTCTAGTCATCAGCAGACAGAACTTTACCCTTCCCCATCAAGGCTCATTCTACCAGGGCTATGTCTACATCAGTAGCTTTCCATGTTAGGCTTTCCTTGGATGAGATTTGTGCTGCGGCCACTTGGGCTTCTCCCAACACTTTTATTAGTCATTACAGGCTGGACGTGGCTTCTAGGGGCCGGGCTTCCTTTGGTTCCATGGTTCTCAGGACTATCTTCTTATGAGCCTCCCAGGATAGAGGTGCTGGGGACGCTGTCCCGTGAGTAAGGAATGTAGGTGAGATAGGACCACATAACATCAGTTAGTTATGTACTTACCATAACGATCGATGTATGTGGTCCATCTCGCCTGCATTCCTACGTACCCTTCCACCTGCCCCCTTCCTAGAGGATTTGGAAGAATATTGGCTCTGTGGACCCTTCAAGGTCAGTGATTTGGTTCCCTTATCTGGCTGGAATTTCTTCTGGTGTTTATTGATTATGGGTTATGAGTGTGATGATTGTTATGATTGCAAATAAGATCTGGGGCTAGGGCGAGGTACATCCTGGGATACCGGGTTAGCCCAGCCAATAGAGACTTCGTGCTAGAGAAATTTGGCCGAGTTGGAGCCGATTCTCAGCTCCGAACCCGTGAGTAAGGAATGTAGGTGAGATGGACCACATACATTGATCGTTATGGTAAGTACATAACTAACTGCTTTGTGATGATGGAGGATGGAATGGAGAAATAGGAGAAGTTTAGTTTTCTTTGAGTTCAGTAGTAATTGGTTGGAGGTAAGCCATCTTTCAACAGAGTGGAGGGAATCTTGAGTGAGGGTATGAAGGTGAGTGATGTCAGAGCAGGAGATGATTGTGGAATCATCAGCATATTGAATAATGGTAGAGAGTGGACAAGAAGTGCGGAGGTCATTAATGAAGATGTTAAAAAGGAGGGGAGCAAGGATGGAGCCTTGGGACACCACAATTTGTACAGGTAGAAAGTGAGAGAAATTAGATTGCCATTTCACAGCCTGGAATCTATTAGTGAGGTAGCTAGACAACCAAGGAATTGCAGAGTTTGAGAGGTTAAGTGAAACAAGTTTGGATAATAGAAGTGTATGAGAAACCGTATCAAAGTATTTGGATAGATCAAGAAACGTGCAGAAAACTAGCTTATTATTATCATGTGATTTTGCAGTAGTATTTAGGAAGGATGTCAGAGCAGTAGCAGTACTGTGCTTTGGGCGAAAACCATGTGTGAGTGTAAGGAAATTTTCTTGGAGAAGGTGGTTAAGGAGCTGTTTGCGAATGCATTTTTCAAGACTTTTTGATGGGGGTAGGATGGAAATTGGTCTGAAATTAGAGGAGTCAGTTACATTACCGCCTTTATGCAGGGATGTAACGTAGAATTTTTTCCAATATCAGGCACAGAGTTTTCCTTAATGGATCTGTTGATTAATATAGAAATGGGGAAAGTGATGGAATTAGCAGCCATTTTTAGCAATTGAGGAGATAAATTTTTAACTGATGAAGAGCTTGTTTTAAGTTTAGACAGAAGGGATTTTGATATAGGTTGTGGGAACTGGTTTGAGAAAAAAGATGGGAGAATTGGTAGAAATTGGTGGTGCAGGGTTGGTGACATTATAATTTTTGGTAAGGTTGTGGATTGAGTCAATGAAATAGGAAGTAAGAAATGTAGCAATATCAGAGGGAGAGCTATTTGGACAGGGATTAGGGGAAGATGGGCACCCAGGATGCAGCAACTTATTAACAGATTGCCAGAATTTTGGAGGATTGGAGTCTGGGTTATTAAGTGGTATGGAAAAAGTTTTGTTTGTCAAGGGTATCCTTAGTTTTTGGTTAAATTACGGAACTCTGTAGGTATGAAGGTCAGCAGTGCATTTGAATTTGTTCCATTTTCTCCATGCACTCTCTCTCTTTGCATAAGGGTTTGGGTGGCTTTTGTGAGCCAGAGGGCAAAATAAGTTTTGAACCTTAGTTTCCTAATAGGGGCCAGGGAGGTGAGTGTGTCTAGGAAAATGTTTATTGAAAGCTAGGACTGCTTTTTCTAGGGGGAGGTTGTGGAGGAAGGACCAGTTAATTGGCGAGAGAAGGTTGTTGAAAGTATGGGGATTGAAGTTTGAGAGTTTGTGGCAGTCTTTATATAGCTGGGATTTGTGCAGTTGAGGAGAGGGTCTAATTATGCAGGTGAGATGATTACTAAGGGTATCAGGAAGGGTGGAGGGGTTATGGTACAGATTGGGATGTGAGGTGAGGCCTCAGTCTAGAGTAGGGCTTGAGTTGCTGAGATTGTTTAGTCGGGTTGTGTTAGAGATTAGCTGAGAGAATCTGAAGAAATTAATGGAAGAGCTTGGGCAATCAGAAACTAGGGCATTCCAGTCAATGTTTATATCTCCCAGGACAACAGTTTCATAGATGATGGTTTGAGAGATCCAGAAGAGAAAGTGTTCTAAGATAGGAATGTTATTTCCTGGGGGAATTTAAATGGGAGCAGTAGCTGTTTTCTTATGGCTGTTAATTTGACAGTTGCCTATGCAAATTTCGGCTGAGTAAAAATCTTGGGAGGTTATTGAGAGAGAGTGAAGGATGAGCTGGTTAAAATAGAGAATAGCAACACCTCCACCTTTCTTTGTGATCCGATCATACCGGAGGATGTTATAACCTGGAGGAAGTATTTCGGTATGAGAAATAGGTTTCAGGGGATCCGTACTATTTATCGAACAACCATTTCACCGAACGTGAAATGGCCGAGCACACTTTCGTGAAAGTGTTTTCACCGAAAAAGCACTTTTGTGACAGTGTGCTAAAAAAAAGATAAAAATGTGGGGAAATGGCTGTTGCTGAGATTGTAGCACAGTGGGGATATGGGAATATTCCCTTTTTCCTACTGTAGTGCGATCTTGGATTGAGAATATAAAAGTAGGGGGTGTGGGGGGAGCAGCCCCCCACATGGGAGGTGCAGGGGGGCTTGCAACATGAGTACTGTGTTTTTTTTTAATGTTATTAATTTTTAATTTTTTTGCACACTTTAGTGAAAGTGCTTTTTCGGTGAAAAGCACTTTCGCTAAAGTGTGTTCGGTGGTTTACATTTCGTGAAAAGGTGATTTTGTGCAATAGTCCTAGATTCGGTTTCAGAGAGGCATAGTATATCTGGAGTGTGCAAAGACACCCAGGTATGAAAAGTGGAGATTTTGTATATGATACTTTGGATGTTCATAGTATAGTTAAAGTTTTGGTGGGTGTAGATGTGAGAATCTGGGAAGAAGCATTAAGAGTTTTGTTTTGAGGATGTGAGGGGTAGGCTGTGAGGGAGGAGTTGTGGGTTGGGTCTAGGGTTTGGATTTATGTTGCCAGATAATAACAAGTTAAACATGAGTTTTCTGAGGTAAGTAAATATGTTATACTGGGAATTAGTTCTTATTTTAGTTGTGAGAGGAACTGTATGCAGAAGGAAAAGCCTAAGTTTATAAAAGGAAGAATTAGAATGAAGGAAAAGCAATGAGGCTATAGGGAAAGAATGGATAGAAGAGTGAGTGGTTAGGGGAAAGGTACTAGTAGGTGAAGAGTTGTTTAGGGGGAGGGTGCCTTCATAAGAGGTTGCAGTGGTGGCTAGAAAAAGAAAGGGTGTGATACAGAATATTAGAAGGAAGGTGTTAGACATATGTGGATTTAGAGCAGACATAATGTGGGTGACTAAGAGATATGCAAATAGTTTGTAAAGTGGATTAATTGGACACTAGACATAGGGGGAGTACTGAGTAACAGACTGAGATGAAATTGGTTGGTTAAGGTAAGAAGGAAGTGATTGTTGATTGGAAAGTACAAAACGAAGTTGAGTGGTGGAAGGGCATGTGGTTAATGTGGATAGAGTATAAAGCTCATTAGGTGGGAGGGAATGGGTGTAGGGTAAGAGAGTGAAGTGAGCCTAAGCATAGCGAGGGCGAACTGAGTGGGTAGAACCAGTTATCTAAAAACCAGAAGACTACAGAAACAGTCAGATAAAGGTGAGTATTACACCCAAAGCAAAAACTTAGTTAGGAAAGCAGTGGTCATATAGGGGAGGGGGGAAATCTAAGGAACAGTGAGCATAAGATATATATAGCAAAAAATTAGAATTTGAGAGGGAAATGGATTCAAAAATACAAGATAGGGATTACAACAGGAAATTAAATTTAAAACAAACGAAGAGAAGCCTAGAGAGGGGAAAGAGTAAGGACTAGGAGATAGCCTCTCCTTATGCTCAACTCTGTCATTCAGTGAGATGCTACAGATGAGGGAAGAGGGACAGATAGGGTGACAGCAAGTAGTAGGGAAAAGCTAAGGTAGCCTAGGAAAGGAGAAAGAAAGGCAGGAGAATAAAAAGAGTAGGGAGATGGAGAAACGCTAATATAACAAGGGACCAGGGAGAAAAAAAAAAACAAAAACAAAAAAGGGGCAACTAATAGAGAAATAGAAAGTGAGGGACAGTTTTTGACTGGGGGGGGTTCCAGGGTTTGGTAGTGTGCTTAACAGTCAGCTATGATTAACAAAAAAAATGTGGAGATACAAAGTAAGTTTAATTGATTAACATACTTAACACTTGTGATAGTAAATGCAGTGTTGGAGTGGGTAGTGGTGGTTCTCAAGTATAGTCCTGGAATGGGAAATTCAGTACTGAAGAATAAAGCAGTATTAAATGCTGTAGTCCTCAGTGGAGTTTACCACACTTTGCCCATCCTGTTATCCAGTTGCTGATGAAGCTGTTGTTGCAGGTCATCATACCAGTGATTCACTTGGATGGTAGTCTGGTAAATGCCCATGCAATATTGCAGGTACTTGGCAATGTTCTCCCCTAAATCAAAATGAAAGGCAAAGTTTTAGCATGTTGAACTACTTGGACAACCTAGCTGATGTCTGAGACAAATGTACTTATACAAACAAAACTTTTTGCTCAGCTATGTATTCTCCAAACAGGTATAATCTAAGGAACTACAAGTACACTTCCCAAATGACCAAGGATGATGCACAATTGAGTTTGGGAATCAAACCCAGAAACATCATCACACACAATCCACAAGACAAACTATAACATGCTGAGTTACATCAATAATATGAGTGAATGCTGCAGTCAAACAGACCATATTATCAGTCCAAGTATATTGACAAAGGGGGTCAGTGAGTCAAATTTCCACAATGAATTAATGTAGCTCATACTTACTTCTCTTTCTAATGTTATAGGTACTATAATGAAAGAGATCCCTCGAATTACAAATTGTCACAAAACACATGGAGAGACGTTTTTCCATAAGCATCATAGCAAATTGAAAGCAAAGCTTTAACATCGAGCCACTTCTCCAATTGTATGAAAGCATGAATGTAGTCAGACTAATACCATTCAAAAGTCATTCTACCACCTTTGAATGCATGAACACAGACAGTAATACCACTCACAAGTCATACTGCCACCTTTGAATGCATGCACACAGACAGTAATACCATTCAAAAGTCATACTGCCGCCTTTGAACTGTTGAAGTTCACACAAAAGAGGCAGTGATGCATAAAACTTGAACTATATGAAATTACATCTTTACTAGCTGAATAGACTGTTAACATTTAAACCTGTACAGTATGAAGTATACTGACCCTGGCGCTACCTTAGCTGATGTATCCTCCTCCCACACAACTGCCTATTCTCTGCAGTAGCTTCAGGGAATAAGTTGCACTTACTAGGTGGTGCTTACTGTTTGACCTCATCCTCCCAATGACCTAAGAGGTAGAGATGTCGATGCCTTATGTCATTATAATGGTGGCAGCACTGCTCTCCCATGCGTAGGATGACCACGGCACAGATGACTGCCTTGGCTAAATTATTCTTGGCCTTAGTCATCAGCTCAGGCCCTTCAAAGCCCTCCTGCAGGCGTGTCTGGTGATAGTCTTTATGGAGCAAATGGATAAAGATTTCAAATATTTCCACCCTGTCCAACCGTGATGTTTCACCTTAAAGCTCAAAGAAAAATGGCAGAAACTTTGTGCACACTCCTGGTCTTGTGTGTGTGTCATCTTCCGTGTAGTGATAGGCACCTTATTTGCATGACAGATAGCAGGCCACTCTAAAATATGTACTGTATTATAGTTGATCACAGTGGCTGTTTAAGGTGTGAAGCATGGTAGTTCAGTCTCCATTTACATATTAAGAAAGTAAGATTTACAGAGACTCCATTTCTATAAGGTTATATGTGGAATTACAGCTCTCCCCATAGGTATGGAGTGGGCCACGTATGAGCAGTGCTGCATGCAGGCAGCCACGAGTGTGCTCGACTCTTGAGTATAATTCAGTGCAGCTTTTAGCAAATTATTTCAATGTGCCAAATGAGTGATTCAGAAACAGTAATGAGTTCAGCCATTGTTTCCATAATCACTGTGCGCAGACAGCCAAGTTTGCACTATACAAGCATTGGAGGAAGGTATTGACAACCATCACACAGTGGAAAAAATAGAGCAGCAACTTAGAAACTTGAAACAGGTGAAATCCCACACTACCTTTTAAAGCAAAGTAAATCTCAGGTTGTCAAAGGAAAATGCTACTTTTTACCAGTTCACTTTATCAGTTATGACTGCCGTTGTATTTATCTAGATAGTGAAATAGCTTGGTCAGTACATTGAAGGGTTATTCAAAGGTGTATTAAGGGGGTATTGCAAGGGTAAGGCAACTGTTGGGCTGAACAGTTATTAAACATAATAGGAAATACACCCATCAGCACATAGTTGGAGCACATTTCAACACATTCTGCAGGCCTTGTGCTGTCATTTTTTTTAAACAAGAAATATCTTTATTAAATTGTCACTTACGGCATTGGCAATCATACATTTATATAATTGAAAACAAAACATATTGCCATATGTTCAGTTGCAAACATTATGCATCTGTTATAATCTCTCCAGTCATTGCCGGTCAAACATTACATAGCTCATTCAATTCCTGCCTTCCCTTACCATTCTTCCTCTGAAATGTTATTCTGCATGTGTTGTTCCCACAGTTCCCATTTTTCCTATGTAATTTGCTCCTACCCTTTTCTAAAGATCCCACTTAAGTTATTGTATCTCTGCTATTATATTTAGTACTTCAAGTACAGCTGGTTTAGACTTTAATTTCCATTTTCTAGTAATTTTTTGGCAGCCACTAGAATTAAACTCAACTAGGTCTTACTATGCCTAGCCAATTCTGACTGTGTATCACAACTCAAATAAAACTCATTTCCTTAGTTACACCAATTTGTTCACCCAGTATTTCTGATAGAGTAGTCAGCAAAGAATTTTTAAAGTATGCCAACTCATTACACTCCCAAAAGTATCTTCCCAGTTACCTCTTTGTTCCCCACCACATCTCCAATATTTGCTGTCTCCCTTATGAAATATTCTTTGCAGTCTGCTGGGGCTATAGAAATACCAATGCAAACAATTCCAAGCAAAGATCCTAAATCTTCTAAACTTTGTTGCATATTTGGGAGCCATACATCTATCCCAGTTTTGTTTCTTTGTGAATGGCTTATCCAGTCTGTCTTCCCAATCCTTTCTAACCTCCTCTGATTGATTCCTACAGTTATCATGCAATATTTTATATGCCCTACTAATTATCCCTTTTTAACGGCAGTTTCTATTCTAGATTCCACTAAAAACTCACTGCTGGTCTTTCACTTAGAATCCCGCTATTTCTTCCTCTTTGCCTATACTGTGATATCAATCTCTGATGGGGAAGGCAGTCTCTAGTCTGCAGTCCAAATGAACTCTTGACCTCTTCTGATTCTTTTACCTTTCCCTCTCTAATTATTTGCTCCCAATACCTTGGTTCTTTTGCTTGTTTTCTCCAGTAAATGTCAGCCCCCTCTTGCCTGTTCTCTGTACCCTAGTTGCAGTCATTCCTATCAGTAGAAGCTCCTTTCTCCCTCCCCATGTTGGCTTAGTTCTTGGAATACTTTCTGTACTTTATGGATATAATATTTTGTATGGTTATTGTTATTCTCCTTAAGGGTCTGCATCCAAAATCCCAGTCTCTCCTTGTTTCTTAAGCTTCTCTCCTAATTCATTATCATCCCTTTCCACTTTGAATTATAGCTTTCTGCTTGTGCTACATATAGGAGCCTTAGCTGTGTACCTATGAATTACCAATTCAAATTGGGTAATGCCAAACCATCTTGTACTGTTGGAAGTATCATCTTTAAGTCCTTCTATTCTTGTATTGCAGTATTCCAAACTCTTGGGTTTTCCTCTCTTGCTAACCGAATGCCTGGCCAGTATACAAAAGCTTCTAGTCACTGCAGAGTACATGGGATATCTGACGTTGGCTAAGGGAATGTGGGCCATAAAAGTGATCTTTGCATGTACCAGACCACAGAACTTCTCTGCTACCATTTAAACGTCAACTGTTCCTGCCTTACCGGCCATCAGATCAATATTTCTAAGATAAGTACCCCATTGGGGGCATTTTGTTCTTTGGGTCACTGCATGCCTGTGTAGGTTCATATCATCCAGGAAGGGAAAGTGTAAGTGAGGTCATCAGATCCCTCATAAAGACACCCACAGGCTTTGCCTTTTTTGTTTAGAGCCTACGCACAACCATTAGTCCTGCTCCATCTGCCAGATCTTTGTTCCAAAATTCCTACGCAGCCATCTGCACGTGTTGAACATTTATCTTGAGAATCAGCACCTTAAGTGCTTAGCTTTAGGTATGGAGATGCCGTCCAGTCAGCCTCGATGAGCCACCTAAGAGAATCCGTACCTGCACCTTCTACACCCGATGTCTCTCCTATGACATCTGCCTGGAGGAACAATCGGTCACCGCCCATATGGGCACAGTGGGGTACCATTGTGGAAGCCATAGAACCCAGAGCAGAAGGCATGTCCTCAGAGGTAATGCAGACACCGGCTACTTGACGGCGATAGGGAACCTCTGCTTATACTGGCCACCCAGATGGATCCTTCACTACTTCTCAGGTTACTGATCCCAGGCCTACCTTGGCAGGGACGCCCACTAGGCCTTCCCTTAAATGTAAAGAGAGAAAAAAACATGTTTCTACCCCTGTAGAGAGCCAGTCAGATTGGCAGGCTTTTTCTCAAAACCTTTTCAATGCCTTTATGCATCTAAGACCTGCTACACCCTTAGACTCCCCAGTGGCTCCTCCTGTGATGAGCCATAGGCCTCAGGCCTTAGATACTTACTAAGCTGAGGAATCCTCTGGCTCTTCCTCAGAGGATTCTCTGTCATATGTCTCCCATTTACTGTCGCCCCTTGGCTATGCCTCCCCTGAGGAAGAATTTTCAGAAGTAGATTCCCCAGGTGAGGATCTCACCTTTGGCGACACCATTTCAAAAATGAGGGAACATTTCAAATGGGACATCTCTGAGATGACAGCAGTTCAGAAAAGATATTATGAACTTCTTCAGCTGGACACTCCTGCCCCTTCAGCTATACAGCCAGTACTACTAGCATTTCTGGATGCATTTAATGCTGCATCAGTTAATCCTGATTCTCAGCCTCCTGCACCTTGAAGACCTGACAGATTCTGCAAGGTCCTGAGGGAGCCAAATTCCTTGTTAATTGCATTGCAGTCAATCCTGGCACTGTATCCATGTCAGCTGATAAGGCATCTAAACTCCTTCCGTCCTCCTCACTTCTCCCCACAGACAAAGACAGCAACGCCATGGAACACCTTGGGATGAAGGTCTACACCTCATCTACCTTGGAATTCAGGGCAATAAATTATTAACCCATACTTCCAAATATGCCGTAGTCTTTTTGGGACAAGCCACTAAACTTTGTAGTGAAATCCAAGACTCTCCTGCCAAGGTACAGATATCCAGCCTTATATCTCTATCCTCCCAGGTCACTAGGCATTCCATTAAGTGCAGCTATGATGCTGCTGAAGCTTCTGCCAGGTCTGCTGCATCTGCCTCTGTCCTGAGAAGATATTCCTGGCTGAGGTTACAGCCCCTACCTGATGACATTAGGGCAACGCTTGTGGATGCTCCTCTTGATAACTGTGCCCTCTTTTTGGACGAAGGTGGCTGAATTTTTCAGAACTCTGAAACAGAAGGGGAAGGAGTTACAAGACTTGAAACACCTGTTTCTCCTATCCCCAGATTCCACAGGAACTACCCCCTCAAAAATCCAATTCATCAGAAAACACCCCCCCCCCCTTTCCAGGGGCAGAAAGACTGCCAGGAAGCAAACAACTCCTTCCAGGCCTGCTCAGACTCCGGCTCAGAAGCAAAGAAAACAGTGAAGCTGCAAAATAACCAGACCTCCAAAAAAAACAAAAGCAAACAGGCAGGGGCACAAGCAGGAAAGAAGGAAGCGTCACTATCACTATAAGGCAAAAAAAAAAAAAAAAAGGCAAGGCAACTGCAAAAAATGAAAAATTTATATTAACTTCACACACATCGTTGCTTTGCCCATGCAACTTCCTCAGATACAATTCTAACAAACATATCCTGGTTTTATATACACAATACATAATTAGATAATTAAATAATTGAATAAGTACCCATACAATATAATGAAATTTTTAAAGCTATAAACTGCAGAGCGTAACATAAAATATAAACATGAGCTTGGCTTTTAAAATATATATATGGTATCTATTGATCTTAATAAAAGTTATACCATAAATTGTATTTAAAAACAATATTATCCACAATATTCCAAGATATCATTCCATCATATATTACATTAAATAAAAATATTAAACATAAATAAAAGAACACTAAAGAATATTTTAAACATTTTGCAAAAATGCAATAATAATCCAATGCAGTTTTTTATATCTTCCACAGTGTGTGTGCAAAATCTAGGATATATTGAATACACCAATTCCTGCATGCCCCCATATACTTAGTTACAGTAATTCTGCTCTGAGTTTTAGATAGGGCATAATAGAGATAAGATCATTGAGAATCTGCCAGCATGTCTCTCTGTGTGATAGCCTAGCTTCCCAATGTCCTCCCTAGAACATTTGGGGACACTGATCAAAACATAAAACATAAAAAGCAGCATGCACACCAATGTGTGTGTATAAAAGGCAATTTAGTATTTTTTTTTTTTTTTTTTTTAATAGTATTTAATAAAAGCGTCTCTTTAAACTGTCTTCGGTCTTGCCTACATAAAATGCTTGGCAAGACCTACATAAATAAACTATACCTGTAGAATTGCAGTTATAATATCTCTGTGCATAAATCTTCCTGTTCCTACTTTCCAGGTATAGATTTTCCTGGTTGATAACATATTTACATTCTAAGTTGGTTTGAAGTACTTACATTAGAATTTTGTTCTAAAATATTTTTAATATTAAATCCTTTTGTAAACAATTTTACATGTCAGGTCCTTAAGATTATTCAGATCTGTAAAATCCTTAAAGGTGTCCATTTCTTTCTGAATAATATACCTGATATGTCCTGCATCCTCACTAAAGGCAGTAGCAAATGCCAAGTTTGAACCTGTAATGTTAAATACTTTCAACACATGTATCAATAGGTCCTTTAAAAATCTAGTGCCCCTAGCTGAACTAACCTCTTCCCAAACCGATTTTATCAAGGAAATAGGGTATCCTCTGTCTACAAATAGCAAACTCAGTTTTTCACCTTCAATACAAAAGTTATGGTCATCCAATGTCATATGTGAGACTCTAACAAATTGTCCCTTAACAATGGACCTTTTTTGAAATTTAGGGTGTGAGCTAGAATAGTGCAGATAACTATTAGAGAATGAGGGCTTTCTGTATATACAGGAACTAAAGCAATTAGTTTGTTTGTAGAGGATCAACTGAAATTTGATGTGTAAATTTCAAAAATTCAGTAGTTGAATGTAAATAAGTGACAAATTCCTCTACACAATGCCTTGGTCCTGTCCAGAAAATACAAATGTCATCCAGAAACTGGGTATAATGGATCCAATACTTAGAAAATTCACTATGTAATACAAATTTGTTTTCCCATACCGACAAAATAATGTCAATGTCTGTTGGAAATATTCCCCACCAAAATACACATAGTTGTAACTAAGGACCAATTCCAATAAATGCATAACCAACACTACATCATTGTTATAACTGAAAAAGATCCACCACATCTATGGTCACAAACAGTAGGGTGGGCCTGTGGAGTTCACAAGTAATCCCTTCCCATGAATCTTTGAGCAGATGCTGTAAAGATGGTGGGGACTTTGGGGTGTGAATTATTCAAAAAGTATAAAGATCTGTCCAAGAGATCCTTGATAACTAGATCAATCTTTTATATGACATATGTGAAACAATGGAATATTTGGTGGTGTCATTTAATAAATCATGCATCTTTGCCTCATACATCATCTGTTCCATACAGATGAATCAAGGCTAAGCTCAGCAAGAAGTTATTAAACCTCCCTCTACTCTTCAGATCATATGGACAATCCTATTTTCCAAATTGCTAATTTGCGGATGCAATGGAGGATTGTAGGTACTAGATTTTCTTAACATAAGACAAGGACCTATATTAGTAGATCCAAACAAATGCTGAAGATTATGAAAAGTTTAACATCAAGTATAGTGTTAACCATATTGTAACTTTTGCTAGGTACAAACTTAAAACCCTTTGTAAACAAGGAAAACCAAATATTAGTGATGACTGCATCACTGTAGTTGTAAATATGATATCCATTGAGCGTATGTTTAGAATAGTTTCCAAGGGCAATAACCTCTATGGTGCCATTCTTTACCATTCCTGGTTTTGGTCCCTTCTCCACCCCCTGTTTTTGGCCCCCCCCAACTGGCCGGGGAGAACGAGGTCCTGAATAGTGTTGTTGTGCCTGCTGTTTGTAAGCCTGCTGGTGAAGGCGTTCTGATCTCCTGGGTAAAAAATCAGGGTCAGAATAAATCTCATCTTCAAATGGATGTAATGGTGGGGGAGAAGAATACTCCTGTCCAGGAGACTGTATATCATGTAAATTAGAAGTATCCCTAAAACCCTGCTGAAATGAAGTACCACCCCTAGAATTAGGTGGGTTGGGATACTGCCTACCTTCCTGGTATTCCTTGATATCCCTGTTAAGCTTCCTATATTTGCGGTTTAACACTATATTGCATTGTTGATCTACTTGTTTCCTTAATTCATAATATTTTCGTTTTTCAACATCAATAGTAAACATTAAATCGGAAGTAACAGTTTCATTCAGTTTGAAAATTTCCTGTTGCAAAGTTTTAATTTCTATATCATTTCTTTTAATGATGGCTCTGACAATCCCAAAACCACATTCATCAAATATCTTAACCAATTCAGAGTGAAATTCATATTTGTGTACTTAGGTACAATCTGTTTTTTAAGACATTCATTTAAATATAAATTGTCTAATTCTAAAATCTTGTACCTGTAAAGTTTGTGTTCAAGTGTCCGCATATTATCAGCAAAGGAAAAACAACCGTTAAGATTACTTTCATGATTCTCATTGAACTGAAACACTGGTTTATGTTTGACCCAGTCGGAAAAGGTAGAACCTGGATATACCCCAGAATCAGGCTGATTATGTCCGGAAACAGTGGGAACATTGTCATTAGACTCCAGCGGAGGTTTTAAAATTAGATAGTTCCACATCTAATGGCTGTGCATGCCTTTGGAAATACCTTGTATAGAAGAACCCGCCGATCTTGGTTGAAGAAATTTCAAAAGCTCACGTTGTTCAGCCAAAACTGACTGTAGTCCTTGACTCAACGGTGTTAAAAGCTGAACCAGCAAGGTGAGTTGACCCGTGAGTTGGCGCGCGTCAGCTGGAATAGACTGTATACCAATGCCAATGCCCTTTATAAGCACACATTGGTGTGCATATCTGCCTTTTTTATGTTTTATGTGTTGGAATCAGTCCCCAAATGTTCTAGGGGAGGACATTGGGAAGCTAGGCTATCACACAGAGAGACATGCTGGCAGATTCTGCTAGCTTCAAATAAGGCCCCGGGCCTCAATGATCTTATCTCTATTATGCCCTATCTAAAACTCAGAGCAGAATTACTGTAACTAAGTATATGGGGGCATGCAGGAATTGGTGTATTCAATATATCCTAGATTTTGCACACACACTGTGGAAGATATAAAAAACTGCATTGGATTATTATTGCATTTTTGCAAAATGTTTAAAATATTCTTTAGTGTTCTTTTTCTTTTTATTTATGTTTAATATTTTTATTTAATGTAATATATGATGGAATTATATCTTGGAATATTGTGGATAATATTGTTTTTAAATACAATTTATGGTATAACTTTTATTAAGATCAATAGATACCATATATATATTTTAAAAGCCAAGCTCATGTTTATATTTTATGTTACGTCTTGGCAGTTTTATAGCTTTAAAAATTTCATTATATTGTATGGGTACTTATTCAATTATTTAATTATCTAATTATGTATTGTGTATATAAAACCAGGATATGTTTGTTAGAATTGTATCTGAGGAAGTTGCATGGGCGACGAAAACGTGGATGTGTATGAGGCATTAATAAATTCTTTTCATCGTGCAGTTTGCCTTTGGAATTTTTTGCTTTTGAGTGCCTTATAGTGACGTTGGTACCTTCCTTGTGGCTGCCCCTTGCCTGTTTGTTTGCTGCTTTTTTTGGAGGTCCGGCTCAGAAGCCTCAATTTCAAGACAGGGCAGGTAGTCTGTAACTGCCTACCATTCCTGAAAAAAATTCTCGACTACATTCCCCTTTCCCTAAGGCTCTCTCACTGTCTCCATTTGGAAATACACCCCCTACTGTAAAATGCCTTCCCTAGACACAAAATGGTCTCCATTGAAGTAAAAATAAAACCTGAACCCCCAGCTAAACATGGAATATTCAGGAACTATTCTAAGGCTAACCTCCTGCTACTAAGTGAGAACCTGGCAATATTTCTAGCTCATATAAACCCTGAGAACACTGCTGCCTATGCGGAACTGTTCACAGAAACCCTATACAAGCATGTTAATAGCTGTATAGAGGCAGTTGTACCCACCAGGAAGAAGTACAGAACTAACTCAAAAAACAAGCCACCTTGGTGGACTCACAAAATCAGTAGGCTGTGTAACAGGAGGAAGAAAATTATGGCGAAAATTAGGAGGTGCAGCACCCAGCAGGACAAAAGCACTCTTATCAAACTAAACAAGCAACTCCGGGGACAAATAGTCTACCAAAGCCAAATGTGAGGTAAGTTTGACCTCCCAGGCCAAGGACAACCACAAAGCATTCTTTAGCTATGTCCCACCTCAAAAGCAATACACAATTGTGTGCAGAACTTATTGTGAATGGAGCCAACTATACTGTGCCAGAAGATATAGCAGACCTCCTGGCTGATAAATTCAGCTCCATCTTTACCCCTCTCTCCTCCTCAACCTTCCCTCAGGAAATATCAAGTAAGACTCCCCCTCCTGTCACTAGAGAATAGGTTCTTAATGCTCTAAGACCAAGAACACTGTGTCAGTGGGTCCAGACAATATCTCAGGATGCCTTTTAAGTAGCATTAAACATGACCTATCAGGGCCGCTGAATTGCTATTTAACTGTAGCCTGCAAATAGGCTTCGTGCCTCATGAATGGAGAAAGGCAACAGTCATCCCTCTGCACCAAGGTGGGCCATCTACAGAACCATAAGTCTCACTAGTCTTGTATGTAAAGCCATGGAAAGAATTATCATGGAGATGATTAGTAGAGATAGAGTAAATCTCCAGACACTGGACCCAACCCTGTTTGGTTTCGTCCAGGGCAGATCATGCCTACTCAACCTGGTGGACTTCTTTGAGAAGGTCACCAAAGCGATGGATGAGGGCAAATCATTCATAGACAAATGCTAGGCTAGCTGTCCTTCAGGACCATTTCAAGCCTAGCCAATTTTCCCTTTATTGAGAATCAAAACCAGTATTATGTTTGTGAGATAAGCACCTTAAGCGTTACACCAACCACCCAACAATGCCTACCTTGACCTGGCCATGGCATTTGACACAGTACCCCACTCAGGCATTGTTAACAAACTCAAGAGGTTAAGTACAAACCCATATGTCACCTGGTGGATAACCAGCTAGCTCACAGACCGGACCCAGGAAGTTATACTTGGGGAATCCACCTCTACAAAGAGGCTAGTCACAAGTGGAGTCCCTCAAGGATCAGTCCTTGGACCGCTCCTTTTTGGCATTTACTTCTCAGAAGTTCAGCTGGTGCTTCAGGCTTTTCATCCTCTTTTCTACCCAGGACCTCTCAAGGTATTTACAGACAATACCACAGTGATGTAGTTTGTAAACAAACAGGGGGAACAAGATCTTATCTTATCTTTGTTGGTTGGCACTCCTGGTGTGGGATTTTGCTGTCCGATATCAAGTGACTGTTTGTGCAATTTACATTTCGTTTCGTCAGGTTAAAACATTGTGGCAGACAGTCTGAGCAGGTCCTTAACTCAATCCCACGAATGGATGCTTCACAGGGATGTGTTTCTATGTCAGATGATTGAGTTTTCAGAAATTCAAATTTCATACAGATGAGAACATAGGATCGAGTTTCCAAAAACTCGAATGTCCAATAAAATCCCCCCAAAAACACAAAAATCGTTTTTTTTTTTTTTACGTTTATGCACCCCCTCCCATATATACAAACTCCGAGATCGCACTACAGTGAAGAAACGGGTACATTTCCCGATCTTGACTATACTGCAATCTCCATTCAAAAGCTTTGAGTTTTCAAAAACCCGATCATATGGTCCTGACCATATGAATTTTGAGTTTTTGAAAACTCGATCAACTGCTAGGGATCCATTTCTGGGCATTGTCTACCAGTGGGGTACTCCTTGAATATATATATTTGCCTCCCCTCCGAACAGACACCTTCCGCTGTTTTATACCAGAGTCCCAGGTCCTCTGGTTTGGAAGGTGGACACCCTGTCTTTTTCTTGGAAGGAGGTATTTCTTTATGCATTCCCTCCCCTTCTCCTCATTCCAAAAGTCTTGTTCAAAATTCAACAGGCTGCTCCCAAAATCTTGTTGGTGACTCCCTTTTTGCCAAGACAGCATTGGTTCCCTCTTCTTCTGCATTAAGCCAAGGTCAATCATCACAATTTACCTCACATAGTGGACCTACTCGCACAGAACAAGCGATCTCTCATCCATCCCCATGTGTTCACTCTTAACTGACACTGTGAGTGATAGGATTTTTGCATATAGACACCTTTTTTCTGAGGACATGCTTAGGGTCCCGCAGGAAACCCAATATAAGGAAATCCTATTTATCCAAATGGATGATGTTTTCTGTTTGGCGTCTTTCTCAAATCCTGGATCTAGTTTCTGTGGATACTCATTTGGTTCTCTTATCTGTGTGAATTACTAAATGCTGGCTTGGCTTATTCTTCTATTAAGGCCAATTTATCAGTTGTATGTGCTCGTCTGCCTTTATCTCTTCCTTTAGCTTCTGTATTTGAGGCTAAACAATTCCTAAAAGTCATCCTTCTTGTTGGGCCTCCCAGATAGCCTATTTCTCCTATTTGGGATCTTAATTTTGTTTTGGAAAAATTGATTCTGGCTCCTTTTCAGCCTGCAGCGCCAGCTTCCTTGTGGCATTGCTCTTGGAAGATGGTATTTTTGTTCGCCTTTACTTCTGCCAGATGGGTGAGCCTCAAGCCCTTATGGCTTGTCCTTCTTTTTTGTTTTTTTCATAAGGACAGGTGGTGAATGAGTTGTTCCTTAATCAGTCTATTCATTTGCCCACTTTTTTCCCTTCTCCATAATCTGCTAATGAGAAGGTGTGCTGCACACTTTAGATGTGCATAGACAACTCAGATTTTATTTGGATAAGACTAAGTCTATTAGGAAAGCTGATGAGCTCTTTGTTTCCTTTCATCTTAGGTCCTTAGGATTAGCTGTATCCAAGTAAACTATTTCTTCTTGCATCTTAAAAGCTATTTCTTTTTGTTATTCCTGTCATGGTAGGTGCCTTCCTTATTGTTAAGGCTCATTTTGCTAGGGCTGTGGCTTCTTCTGGTGATTTTTTCAAGGGTTTGGATACAAATGAGGCAGCTACCTGGACTTCTCTGCATATGTTTACCAATCACTACAAGTTTGATGGAATCTCCAGAGCTAGAGATGGTTTTGCTATGGCCATTTTTCATGGCTTCCTAGAGGGCTCTGCTGGTTCTTCCTCCTCCCAAGTTTTTTTCTGAGCTTTGGCACTCTCAATAATGTAAAGAATATTCCAACAGTGAAATGGAAGGACATAGTACAGTTGTGGTAGATGTCCTTCTCTTTGCTTTTGCAGTATTCACTCCCTCCCTCCTCCCCCTGGTCTGTTGGTTTGTTTCTCTTGGTGTTACTGCTGGGGTTCTCAGTTCTGAGAATGGTACATCCGGACGTCATCTTTGTGCCCTATGCTACACAATATACATATATATATATACATACATACAATATACATATGACGTATGGTGTACCTTAAGCCAACCTAAAAACTTTGGTATACTGGCCGTATGTGGGGCCACCCTTGAAAGGGAATCCCTAATGTGAAGAATACTGCAACAGTGAAAAGATGGACATCTACCATTATGGTAAAATTTTACACAAACTGTACCTAACATTACTTAAACAGTGTGGATAGTGATTTATATGGCTGTCAGACACACCAAATAGGATGTTGTATAGGCAAGGGGGGAGAGTCTGGTGGTGTAAGAGTTTCACAGGGCCACTCAGAAATAAGATGATAATAGCAGTCTTCTCTGTACTTGGAGAGCAATGCCTGAAGAAAAACAAACTAAGCAGAAAAACACTGCAGACTCTGTTGGAAACCCTACACAAAAGCCAAAGATCTCTTTTTTTTTTAATTACCATTCCTAAGTCAAAGCATCATTAAAGTTCATGAAATTAGTATTGTTTCAGTCTTTGATGTCAGCCAAAAGTGCTCTTCGCAGCACCTGCAATGTGCCCAGTACTGACTCCCCCTGCAGTTCGTACTGGGTTACATGTATTTGTAACATATCTAAATATGATTGTAGATTAAGAGACGTTGCTCCTACTACTATTGGAACTGTTTGGGTATCTTTATTCAACATTGTTGTCATTTCTGCCTGCAAATCCTGATATTTTATGACTTTGTGTCTCTCTGTACATAAGACACTGTAGTCACCGGGTGTGGCAATTTCAATGATCAATGCTACTTTTGTCTTTTTTTCATGGACCACTATATCCACTGATATAGTGGAGATCCAGAGATCTCCAGTGAGGCAAATAAGGTGCTACTGTAGGCTACCCAGTTCCATGGATGAAGTCTCTTTTGGGCTGGATGCTGTCCCTAGGCTCACTGGGAAAATACCTGGAAACATCTGACAGTGGACATTAATGCACTTGGTGGCCAGGACCATTATGAAATTGTGTGCAGTAGGGCCAGTGAATAAAGAGTTGTCCACCTGCATGGGAAAGTAGGTCAGTGGATCGTGGGCTGTCAGTCAGGCTACTTGTCATGGAGTCAGAAAAATTTCTGACCTCTGTAAGAGGCAGCGACACTGCCAAGTGGATCCAAAGTGACCAACGAGTATCTACTGGAAATACCCCAGTTATGAAGAGTTCTTTCTGTTAACAGTTACCTGTAAGCCTTCTTGACATCTTAATCATTATTTAACTTGTTAAAGCTTTCTGATTTGTGCTAAACAGGAACATCAGGGATTCCACATACATGGCTTTCTGGACAAGTTATGCAGTTTAAATGTTTGCTTTTAAAATGATACTGTTTGTACACCTCATTTTCATGTATACTACTTGTGCTGGGTCATACTTAACACAGGGATTTGTGCTTTGGTGTACTCGCATGTGAATCTTTATCCAGAAACACCACATTTGAACTGCTGTCACTTGATGTTGGAGGATCTTCAACCTCTAATGGTGATGGTGGGGATGAGCTGGCACATTCAGGGACTTGTGTGTGTGTGTGTGTGTGTGTGTGTGTGTGTGTGTGTGTGTGTGTGTGCTGGACACAGGGAATGTGAGCACTGCATCCCCTGCACAAGACCATGGGTACAGCCTTTTTGGCACCCAGTATTGAGAGACCACACAGGGAGGACATGTTCTAGGGGCACTAGCAGACAGAGAAGTGTGGTACCCCTAGTGGGCACTTGTGAGGATCTGCCACTAGCCACCATGGACAGAGAGAAAAACAGGTACTGATGCTTGCTGTGGACATGATTGCTGTCCTACCCCTGAGGATGGTGTGTCAGTGGCCATAACCCAGCACATGTGCAGGGCCATTATGAAGGCATAGGCTGGTGCCACATGGCTGAGTTAGTAAGGATGATGCAGATCATATGAGATGTCCTATGGGAGTGCAAGTAATATATGTGTGATTGTTTTGATAGATTCACTCACATACTGGAATGGGCCATCTCCTATCAGGCTTGCATGCCAGGGGTGATGCACCATCCACATAGCCATTCCACTGCTACTTAGACAGATGGTAGCCATTGTGGGGATGGACAACCTAGATCATGCTTCTACAGCACTAGCATTTCCATGGCTGTATCTGTTGTGGAAGTGTCTGTGGCCAGGAGAGGCTATCACCATGTTTCTTGCAGTTATGGAAGAGGCACATGTCATAACACATATCACTCACGGTCATACAGCAAGCCAACATCTAGCCAGAGTGAACATCTAATGCAACTCCTGATAGAGCTAGCTCTCTTGGGTGGATGCATGCGTGGGATGTTCAGACCTCTAGCATGCATGTATGTCCTTGTCCTGTTCAGTACATCAAGTCACAGTGCTGCAACTACTGCTGAGGCTGTCATCCAACAACAAGCACACACTCACACCACCACAGTATATTTCACATGTCCCTTTTCATTAAGAGTTGCCCTTCACAAAACCTTTTATATCCCCACTAAAAGTCCATACACACACCAGCACTGTTTCTTTTAATTTTTCTCAGTGTTTACACATTTCCAGCTAAAAGACATCCATACATGTGTTCCTGTACCACCTGTGCAAATAATAACTGTGCCCTGCCCATTTCCACATTGTTACTTGAATTGCCTAGGTTCAAGTCCGAGTGGCCAGACACTGCATGGAAAAGCACAGCCTGATGTTTGTTTCCATGCATTGCTTTTACTGCAGTGTTTATGCTTTACTCTGATTTACTATATTTTAAAGTTATGTGCAAGATGCTCTTCTTTGCTAGTGCCACTACATACTGCACACTCCTCTGTCTGGCATGATTATCCCCTGCTGCTGACTGCTCTACTGAATTCTCATGAGATTCAGCCTCCACTGCCTGCTGTACTGGGGACTGCTGCTCCTGCAAGTGCCCATCCTGCTTTAACTGCCTTCTGAGTTTGATACTGTGACATTGCACAAGCTGAAAATGTTTTTGCACATCTGTCTGGGTCATACTGTAGAGCACCAGGTGAATCCAGATACCAGAAGCATGCCTACTCAAGCTCAAATACATGCTCAGTGTTCCATGTTTGTAATTGTACCCCTGTTTCATTTTGTGCATTTCTGATGTGTGTCATCAGCCAAGGTTCCAGGGCATATCCATCATCCCCAGCACAGTGCTTCTGGAGGAAGTCATCCCTCACAAAATAGTGGTACAGGTCACAGGTGTGCCATATGTGCTAGTTGTCATAATGGTCTGGGTGACCTGCAGGCACATTGTAGATGATACCTTGTGCATTACAAACCAATTGACAATTGATGGAGTGTTACTCTTTTTGGTTCATGTACCTTCTTCCCAGTTCATCAAGTGGGGTCTTTATTCCAATGTAGATGCAGATGCAGTGTGTCCCCCGTATCCCAAAGAAATGGGCTATATCATAGAAATCACATGTGTTCCCTCTCTCCTTTGTGGTACATGGAAACTGCATATGGTCTCCCAAGTGTTGCAGCATGTAGTTTAGGAGCTGATGGAGTATTTCCAAGGCAGATTCCTGAGATATTCCCCCGTGTGGCTTCAGTAGATTGCTGAAATGTCTCTGTAGCTACTTTATGTAAGCCACACAAACATTGGTATACACTGGCATAAGGTACTGCCACTGGGGCTAAAGACAAGTCCTACAAATATCCACATGGTCTTCTCATCTGCACAGTTGTGGTCCACAGTGTCTTTGTTATGTAGTCCGTGAAACATTAAGCATGGTCAGATGACACAGTGCCTCTGGGGATGACAACACGACTGTGGAGCAATGAGACCTTACTGATATATATTTACGAATGTAGTGGCAACCCCTAACATTATTTTACAGTTCCATTCACATTAATGCAAACATTCATCTTCATTTATACATTGTGTGAAGCTCTGAGTTGCATCTTTTGTACCTTTATGAATGACCTTGTCATCTTGTTTTGCCTCATTTGCATCGTGTATGCTGGTCATTTTAATAATGTTGCTGTTTGCCATGTCATCATGCAGCCATAGCATATGCCATGTTGACCCTGATGTTTGGCATTCACTGTAAGTGTTATTGAATCACAAACAACCTGCCCATGGCCACGTGACCACTTTTTGCAAAAATTTACTCTCCAGAGTGCAGAAATGTTTTCTGAATCCCCATGTGTTAGGTAGTACCAGTAATCTTATAATCTTATATTGCCTTTTGGGTGATCTGTTTTTGTTATTTAATTTGCAATAAATGTATGTTGTGTTTTTTTCAGACTGAGTATATCTGTATCATACCATTAATGCACCCTAATGAAATGAGAATCCAAAAAAAATATTCTCTTTCTCAAGGAAAAAAAAAACATTTTCTATCATTTTTGTGCTATAGAAAAGTATGCATATTTTAGTTGTCCAGACAGGACTGTTTATTTGAGATTCTGTTGTATGATTAAAATTTTAACATTCATGAATACCATTTGAGGTTAGAGTGAAATTTATGTTAGAATGATCTTTGTAAGTTAAGAAACTGGAATATGTTTTTAATTGTATGAGCCCAGTCTAGGGATGTTTTATAGATAATTGTGTCATTAATATTCCCCGGAAATTTCATGAAAAAAATTAACCATTTTGGAGATATAAGCATTTTGAAATCCTACACTGCTTACTTTAAAAAGTTTTAACTGTGGGTTATTCCTTTGTGGAAGACAAAGATAATACAAACTAGTCACAAAAGAGAGCACCAAACAAAATGAATCCACTTAGCCTTGCCAAAGTCCTGCGAATCCAAAATAAGCAAAACAGAAGAAAAGATGGCAGGACACTGCTGCTGCTCAATAAAACTTTTAATAAAAACTTTAAAACAAGTAAACGAAGTAATCCAAATGCAGACAAAATGAAAAAAGGTTAGCGCTTTCGGGTTACACCCTTCATCAGACAACAAACACTGCATGCACATTCTTTTTAAAAAGAGTCACAACCAATAAAAACCTTATAGGTCAATGAAACACACGCCTCTTCAGGAGTGTGGGTTTTAAAGGAATAACATCATTTAAACCTGGGGGTAGGTGTGCCATTAAGTCTATAATCCATTTAGTTTCATCCAAGGCAGTCTGCAGCCTGACATCCCCCCCCCCCCGATTATTCATTCTAATGTTAACTATCACTCTAAATGAAAAGCTATGTGTTGGATGTATGCATATATGCCTATACAAGGCGTTGCTGTCATCCCTATTCCTTATACTTCCTAAATGTTGTATGATTCTCACCTTAAACATATTTGTGGTCATGCCCACATAGAAACTGGGGCATTTTGTGCATTCAGCCAAATAAACCACATTTGAGGTCCTGCAAGTGGCTCTACCCTTAAAAACAACATTCTTCCCGGTGGTTCTATGTATGAAGTTAACCTCTTTATTGATAAAGCTGCAAGCTTTACACGTACCACATGGAAGTGTACCTGCCCTGCTCTTAAATGGCCTGCTCTCAGAGAGACTATTCTCCTTACATAAAATGTCACTCAAGTTCTTATTCCTTCTATATTGAAAATAAGGTCTGTTATCAATTAGCCCCTTTAAACTGGTATCACTGGTGAGGATGTTCCAGTTGTTGTTAACAATTCTACAGATGTCACTGATGTTGCTCCCATAGGTGAACAACAACTTGGTGCCTCTCTGTATGGTGGTATCCTACACGGTCACTACGGGAGCCTGGAGCTGATTCCTATTGAGCCAAGGTCTAGATTTAGTCTGTCTATGGATCTTACCATTATCTATAGCGTTCCTTACCATATTCTTCCCATAGCCTCTCTGCTCAAAGTGCCCGTTAGATTCACTAACTCTTGTTCAAATTGCTTGTCATCTGTGCTAATCCGGGAGACACGACTCACTTGCCCTCTAACAATGTTTGGGAAAATGTGGCGAGGATGCATGCTGTCGTAGGACAGCAGGGTATTTTTCCAACAGTCTTTCTTGTGTAGGCTAGATGAAAAGCCTACTTGTTGTTGTGTGACCCTCACATCTAAAAAATCTATAGAGTGGTAAGATGTGTTCGCACTAAACTTAAGGAAGGTGGTGGTAGTATGTAGGTATGACAAAAAACTGTTAAACTTGTCATATTCTCCATTCCAAAGAATAAAAATATCATCTACAAATCTAACATACATCAAGATGTGATCCTTCCAAGTAGCATTTCCCAAAATATTCGTCATTTCCCATTTTGAGAGGACAAGGTTCGCATAGGTATTGGCACAGGGTGTGCCCATGGCTACACCCTGTGCTTGCCTATACGTGGATGAAACTAAATGGATTATAGACTTAATGGCACACCTACCCCCAGGTTTAAATGATGTTATTCCTTTAAAACCCACACTCCTGAAGAGGCGTGTGTTTCATTGACCTATAAGGTTTTTATTGGTTGTGACTCTTTTTAAAAAGAATGTGCATGCAGTGTTTGTTGTCTGATGAAGGGTGTAACCCGAAAGCGCTAACCTTTTTTCATTTTGTCTGCATTTGGATTACTTCGTTTACTTGTTTTAAAGTTTTTATTAAAAGTTTTATTGAGCAGCAGCAGTGTCCTGCCATCTTTTCTTCTGTTTAGTCACAAAAGAGAGAGAGAGGGTGGGCTACTATGTACAAACTTTACACAATGTTGAGGTGTGCATTTTACAAGCAGAAAATTTGAATAAGAAGAAAAGCAAGAAAAGGGTGAGAAGCAGGTTTCACCTTGGAAACTGAGGGGTAACACAGGGTGTTTAGAAGACTGTGTGAGGGATAAGTAATGGTAAAGACACGTAGTCCAAAGAGGCAGAGAGGGTGAGAAAGGTAATAATTGTAAGATGACAGTGGGCAGATAGTATGTACATATTTACATGAAGCAGAAATATAGTGGTAAAACAATAGAGTAGTGGTGTAAATGGGGTGACACAAGAATGTTAACATAGTGTAGAATAGTGGTGATTAAGTCATGGATCCTGCATTCTAGCATTTGTGTTGTCCAAACAGATAACTGTTTGAGTTGGGGCCTAAACTTAGTGTAGTTTGTATGCTCATTGAAATACTGAGGTGGGGAATGCCGCAGTTTTGGAACAAGTACAGAGAACTTAAGAGTCAGAACTATGTAGTTTAGGCCCTACTTTCCAAACCTCATTTACTACACTGCCCTGGCTTCTGAGGTAGGTTGATGTGGTAGTGATAAGTTTCATTATAAGTGGCGAACAAATATCTTAGAAAAATTTAACTAGTTGGGAGCCCAAAAGTAGCTTGGCTCTGGCTTGTACTGGGTGCCACTTACCTTGGGTAAAGTAAGGCAGTTGTGTTCAAAGTGAGGGGAATTGTTGATGAAGTAGCATATTTATATTTATGGCTGCTGTATTTGATGATGAAAGGAACTGCAGTGTTTTCTGAGCCCAGAAAATGAGGTAGTTTATTTTAGATTTAAGTTTTGGGTTGTGCTTCTGAAAGTTAAAAGATTGTTTGAACCAGATGCTTAGGTATTTGAATGAAGTTGTATTTGTCTATAAGGTTGCTAACCTGGTCAAAAGCTTGAGGAAGGCAAGAACTTCGGAAAGTCTTTTTTTTTGTGTGAAAGAGCATTGCCTTGTTTTTGAGGCATTAAGGAGAAGCTTTTTGGAGGTAAGCCTTTGGCTGAGATCCAGAAGGTCAGTTTGCAATTGGATGTGGATTACCTTTTCTGATGAGTTGTATCTGCCAATAACTGTCATTAGTATATAAGAAGAGTTGCAACTGGGGTTTGTCAAGAGGTAATTATTTTTAAAAAAAGAAGAGTATTGTGACAAGTATTTATCCTTGAGGTATACTTGAATGAGTGTAAGCATTGTTGGATAATAAGGGGGCAGTCTTCACAGTAAAGGATCTGTTAGTCAGGAAGTCTTTGAACCACTGTGCATCCTCGGTGCTGTTGCAAGAGACTAGTATGTGAGCTACTAATATTGAGTGGTCCGCCATGTCAAAGGTTTGGGTCAGGTCAATGAAACTATTACTGTTAAGATTTTCTTTTATCTAAGTTAGCGAGTATGTCATTGGTTAGAATCCAGAGTGCAATCAGTGTACTCCTTCCTGCCCAAAAAACCATGTTTGTTTGTTGAAGAGAAAATGATATTTTTTTAAGTACAAAGTGTGCTAGTTAAAATTATTTTAAGTGTTGTGCCAAGGGTAGGAGGTATAGAGATGGGACAGTAGTGGATTGTGGAGGAGGGTTTTGAATCTTTAACCACAGGGCTGATAAAGGCTGACCTCCAGATTGTATATATAGTGTTAGTTTTACCATTAAGGATATCTATTAAACTGGTGACAATGTGTTTATAGTGATAAAGAAACCAAGGGCAAAAGTTTTTCCTGGTCCAGAGGCAGAGTCAAGTGTGATTTGTTCAAGTAATGGAGCAACTTGCTTGACACTGACTTTAGTAAAGTAGAATGAGTAACAGTACTCATGGGATTGGGTTGTATTTGGGAAGGAGAGAAAGGAATGTGGCGTTGGTGGAGAGGCTGAAGTATTCTTTCAGGATGTCAGAAGGTGTGAGGATATGGGCATGATGGGTATTATGTCTTATGAGGATAGTTTCTTTGGAGGGGGGTCTCTCAGAGATGATATATGCTTCATGCCTGAATTATCATTGCTAGTGTAGGACTGCGGGTTGTTTAGATTTGAGGTATTTGACTGTGCTTACAGATTGCCTGCTATTACTGTAATAGGGTCTAAAATTTAACAAGCTGGTAAACAAAAGTTTCCTCATTTCTCTTAGAAAATAAATTTACAAATTGGTAAATGTATCTTCCTGATAAAACTAGAAATTGCCCTTCTTGTCATAGCTGCAGCATCAAAGAAGGACGTTTAAATCATATAAGCATTTATCATCAATATCTGTATATTTATTACTATACCACCCCCACCCCAAAAGACATATATGCTGTAGTCTGGCCAGAGCAGAATGGCTACTTGTAAAACCAATCCCATTTACTACTTGGCTCTTGTTTTCACACATAGAAACGTTAGTCCTTTTGGGAATACTCGGCAAACAAATGAGTGCAGCTATGAACATGATTAATTGAACTGGGATACAGGATCTGAACTGCCTAGATATAGTAAAGCCTTGTTAAGTTTAGATGTTATGTTGTCCCCATCTCGCCTTCATTCTTGCTGGTTGGGTTCGGAGCCGATCCTCTGCTCGGTCTTGGCTGTTTTACTGTAGCTTGAGAGCTTATACTGGCTTGAGGCTAACCCCTATCCCAACATGCCTAGCGGTAGCTACCTAGATCTCATTTGCCACTTGCAGCGTCGAGATTGTGACTACTGGCTCAGGCTAAATACTTAGGTTTTTGTATATTGCTATCTTCATTTTTTAGGTTATTAGCAGTTAATTATCTTTGTGGTGTCTGTTTTAGTCCTTGTTTAAACAAAGCAACCTCCTGACCTTCCTCAGCTGTTTTTCCTTGGCCATCGTTTTCTTAGGCCTTGCTTTCCCCTTGAGCCCATTTAACTTAGCGGGTTCTTCTCTTCTTTCCCTCTTTCTGTTGGAGTAGCCATTTAAGTTAGAGGTTATCCTATTGGGGGATTCGCTGTTTTACTTAGAGGCTCTCCCCCTTCTCCTCCTTTTTCCACAAAAAAAAAAAAAAAGTATCCTTGTTTGTGGTAGTGTAGTTCTGTTTTTGCTAACTGTTACAGCCTTGTTTTTTTTGCTGTTTGGGTTTTCTGGTACCCAGCATGTGTAAAGAGTTGAAATCCTCTGGCTTTAAGAAGTGTGACTCCTGTTGCCAAAAAATGCCCCTTACGGATGGGCACAGGAGTTGTGTTTACTGTTTAAGGGCTGTTCAACTGCAAGACTCATGCTCTATCTGTCACACTTTCAGTTCCAGAGTCCTGCAGGAGAGAAAAAACAAACTGATTTTGCGTGGCCTTCTGAAGAAACCTCAGGATCCTTCATCTCTGGTTCTTCAGCCAGCTAAATAGTCTGAAAAATCCCCTAAACCATCCTCATTGGTTCCGATTTCAGAACAACCTAAATCTTCTGTGAAATCTTCGGCTCTGTCGGTTCCCAGTGTTGGCTCCGACAAAGCTATGTCTCCGGCGGTTCCATCAGTATCTTCGGAGCCTGTCCGGACCCATAAAAGTACCAGGTCTCCCTCTTTGGAGCCGATGCGCCCTGCTCCACAGTCTCCTTTGTTGCAATCTGGGGCAGGCAATCACCGGTCCTCTTCTCACTTCTCTCGGTCCTCCAGCCTTTCGGATCATGATGTGGCGAGGGTGGTCAATAGGCTACTCAAGTCACAGGCACTTGCCAAATTGCTGTTGAGCCCAGCCCATAAGGAATTGGCTCCTTCGGCCCATCCAGCTTTCCTGTAGGTTCCTCCTCCAAATTTCTTGAACTCGAAGCCGGAGTGCATGGATGTTGTGGTGGTGGAAACGTCAGCTCTGTTTACTTCTCCTTTATCGGTTCCGACTCCCGCTCTGATCTCCTCGATGTCTCAGTCCATCGAGGGATCTGTGCACCAAAGCTCTCTCATCAGCTCCAAGGGGGCAAGTGGCATCTGAACCTCGTCTGACCCTGCTCTCCCCCTCGGAGCTTTGGCTCAGGTGAACTCGGCTCCCACATCAGCCTCGCAGCTGTCGCTCTCTGTTTGCAGGAGATCTCCGGGCTCTTCAGAGCCAGAGGTTCCTTCGGCTCGGGACCGTGGTGCCTTCGAGATGATGAGCGTGCCGTCTCCTGAGACCGCTCCACCCTCAGCTCCATCGGCTCCTTCTCCCTCGGTCCCTGTGCCTGCCTTGACACTCCTCCTTCCTCCAAGCATAGGGAACCTATGCTCAGGATGTCCCATTGGGTGACCCCACTTCTTCTGAAACCTCCCCTGAGCATTCAGAGGAGGTCCCTCGGAAGACAAAAATGTAAGAGGAAGAATTTGGTCTCCCCTGAGTCCATCACTTCAGACACAGACTTGGACGAATCGGAAGGGTCCCCACCGTCCCCCTCTGAGGATGTCTCTTTTTCAGACAACTTGGAAATCCTTAGACAGAGGGGTGGCTGGAAGTCCCCTAGTCCCTTCTGAGGACAAGTCGGTCTACCTGGATGCATTTGCTTCCCGACCCTTCACCTCTTGGGTGGCTCCACCTTTTGACCCACTTTTGTCTGTACTGGGTCAGAAGGCATGGAGCGCTCCAGAGACCATGGAACCAGTTCCGCCGAGACCAAATACATTTATAACTGCACCCGAAGACAAGTCCTTCCTTTCCAAAGGGGTTCCTGTTGATGTTATGGTGGTGGCAGCAGCCACTAAGAAGCAACTTGCGGAAACTTCTTCATCTGTCCATCCGCCGAACAAGGAGTCTCATACAGTGGAAAGGTATGGGAAGCATATGTTCTCTTCAGCGACCTTTGCTCTCCGGTCACTGAATTATTTGTCACACTTCATGTGACTTCAGAGGGATCTCCTAAAGGAGTTGTATCAGGATCCTACAGCTGAAGGAGTTGTGAGCAGGGTGGCTTTCCAGCTTGTAACCTTGACTTCTGTGGTTAACTTTTCCATGAGGCTCATTTCTTGTGTCAGATGGAGCGAGTAGGGCAGCAGGTACCATTGTTGCTTTGTGGAGACACTCCTGAATGCACCTTTGTCAATTTGCGGAACCTTTCAAGTCCTCCTTTACCAATATCTCTTTTGATGGTTCGTCCTTGTTTGGGCTTCAGGTAAAAGAGACTGTCACCAGGTGTGAAAAGGATGACAAGACTCTCTCTGTCATAGGAGTTCATTTTTCCACTCCATCTAGACCCTATCCTAAAGGTCAGAAGAGTGGGAAAATGTGGTTTCGAAAATCCCAGAGAGCTTCACCTGACACATGTGGAGAATTTTCCCCCAGGGGCAGAGGGGGAAACAATAATGGAAGACGCTGGCCTCGCAGTCGGGGGGGGGGGGGGTCTGCAACAGCAGAGCGACAGAGATACGTTCTCTGCTAGGCCCTTCCAGCACCCCTGAAGGGAGGCCCGACTGTCCACCTCTGGAGGCAGTGGTGGCAGACTGTTATTGTACCCAACAGCCTGGCAAACAATTACGAAATATGCATGGGTACTGTCAGTAATATCCAGGGGTTACAAAATTTCCTTTTCTCAGTTACCCCCCTTAAGAACAAAATGTTCAGTCCCAGATGTTCCACCCAGGTCTTTGGGATCTAATAATCCTAGAAGTACAAAGATTGCTAGAAAAAAGAACCATCGAAGAAGTCCCTGCAGACCAAATTGAATCCGGAACTTACTCAAAATTCTTTTTAGTTCCAAAAAGACAGGGGACTGGAGACCCATCTTGGATCTCAGCAAGCTAAACAAATCAGTAAAAAAAAACTAAGTTCCGGATGGTAACACTGCAGTCCATTCTTCCTTTTTGGGTCAGGACAATTGGATGTGCTCCATCGATCTCCAGGATGCGTACTACCACATAAAAATGGACAGGCGATCCAGGAGATTCCTACGCTTCTGGCTGGGAGCCAGTCATCATGAGTTCAGAGCTCTGCTCTTTGGTCTCACCACAGCTCCCAGGGTGTTCACCAAGTGTATGGCAGTAGTCACGCCTCAGCTGAGATGTCTGGGATTCCAGATGTTTCCATATGTAGACGACTGGCTCCTCACTGCTACCACCAAGCATCAACTGATCAAAGCACGGGACTACACAATTCAAACCTGTTCCCAGCTAGGCATCACCATAAACTATGAAAGGTCTGCCGTACTGCCTTGTCAGTCTATTACCTTCATAGGGACAGACCTAGATACAAGAGCCATGATAGCAAAGCTGCCTCAAGACAGGGTATCAACCATTCGTCAGCAAGTTTCATTCCTCGTGAAAAAGACAAGAGTTCAGGCAAGAGAGGTAGTGAAGGGCTTGGGCTCAGTGGCTCCAGCAATTACTCTAGTCCGTATGGTTCGCTTCCACATGAGAATTCTGCAGTGGCTTATTTTTGCTCAATGGTCGTTCCAGGATTTACCAATGTCACACATGATCTCGATCACATAATCCTGCAAAAAGGACTTAGTATGGTGGCTTGTCTCCCCACAGGTGACTCTGGGCAGACGCTTTCTAGACCCCCATCTAGTAGCCACAGTGACCACGGATGCCTCCTAGATAGGGTGGGGGGCATGAAGGAATGTGGCAATGACACAAGTACCACTTGCACATCAATTTTCTAGAGATGAGAGTGGTGCTTCTGGCATTGCAAGCATTTCAGGACTCCCTACCTACCGGAACTATTGCAATTCAGACAGGCAATATGTCAGTGGTATGGCACATCAACAAACAGTGCAGGACCTGATCTTACCCCTTGTGTCGAGAGGCCTTTCGAGTATGGCAATGGGCAATATCTTCCTAGCGTTTTCTGATTGCGACGCACATTCCCGGGAAATCCAACGTAATAGCGGACAGGTTCAGCAGGGCTATCCTCATGCTCACAAGTGGTCCCTGAAACAAGAAGTTGTGGAGACTATTTTTCGCAAATGGGGCCAGCCATGCTGCAATCTTTTTGCCACTCCCCTCAACAACAAATGCCGCAGCTGCTTCGCCTTATTCCCCCCACCGGGACAGTCACCCAGGGATGCACTTGTTCACGATTGGCCTCTGGGACTACTTTATGCCTTTCCACCTTTCCTCTGATCCCAAAGGTACTTCAGAAAGTAAAGTCAATGGGGTGCAAACTCATCCTCATTGCTCCTTACTGGCCTCGTCAGATATGGTTCCTGTTTCTCCGTCATCATCTACAAGTGGAGCCTTGGATACTGGACCCAGTTCCGGACCTCCTGATGCATCAGTCAAGCATGCTCCATCCTTCCAAACTCTCAAGCTGACTGCTTGGTTTTTCCACTTCCAGTCAGGCTCCCCAACATTTCCCCGGCAGTACAGCACATCCTGGTGTCCACTCACAAGCCCGCTACCAGAAAGATTTACACTAGCAACTGGAAGAGGTTCTCTTATTGGGCAAAGAATAATGATATTGATCCTTTCACTGCTCTTGTTCCCAAGATTCTTGATTTCCTAGCCGAAACGTTCAAATGAGGGGCAGCTGCAGCTACCATTAGGGTCCAACTCCAATTTTTATGTGGGAGAGTTGGGCTCTAACATCATTTCCCATAAGCTGTACAAAGCATTCTTACGAGGTATAACCCCCCCCCCTTGGGACCTAAACTTTGTTTTAGCCTCTCTCTTTTTTCCACCCTTTGAACCAGTAGCATCTCGTCCCCTGAAATGTCTGTCTCTGAAAACCCTTTTCTTGATTGCCATCACCTCAGCTAGACAGGTTTCTGAATTACACGCTTTATCTATTCACCCGCTGTATCTTTCGCAAAGATAGTCTCTCTCTCTCAGAACCAGTCCCTCCTTCTTGCCAAAGGTGTGTTCAGAGTATAATTTAAATCAGTCCGTTGAGCTTCCTGTATTCTTCCCTAGTTATGGTAACAAGGCAGAGTATAGACTCTACCAGTTGGATGTTAATAGCCAATTAAGCTTTTATTTACACAGGACCAAGTACTTTAGAAAATCAGATTGTTTGTATCCTTTGCTGACAGTAAACAAGGTTCTCCAGTTTCAAAAGTGACCTTATCAAAGTGGCTGTCAGACACAATCAGCTATACTTATGATTTGCGTAACAAAAAGCTTCCAGGGAAAGCCAGAGGACTCTCAACCAGGGCCTTCGCTACCTCTGTTGCTTTCCAAGCCAAATTGCCTTTAGATTCAATTTGTGCAGCAGCAACATGAGCAAATCTTCAAACCTTTATCACTCATTACAAAGTGGATGTGGTCTCCTGGAACAGGGCATCCTTTGGTTCCACGGTCCTGAAGAGCTTGTTCCAGTGAGCCACCCAAGAACCAGGTGCTGGGGACGTGGTCCCAACCAGCAAGAATGAAGACGAGATGGGGACAACATAACATAAAGAAGTTATGTACCTACCATAATGTTCCTTGTTTGTTGTCCTTCATCTCGCCTTCCTTCTTGCCCCCCCCCTTCCCCCTTCTTGGATGATCGAGAGGAATTCCTTCATTGGTTACACTGGCTGAGTTTCCTGTTGACATACCAGGTTAATTGACCAGGCTTTGTTGTTCCTTTTTCCTCCTTAACTTTACATGTGGATTGTCCCTGTATACACAAGTTTTCCTTTTGTGTAAGAGCTGAGTAGAAATTTGCATTTTGCTTTTATGGTCTAGTCTGAGCTATCACAAACGAGATCTGGGTAGCTACCGCTAGGCATGTTGGGATAGGAGGTAGCCTCGAGCCAGTATAATCTCTCGAGCTATAGTAAAACAGTCGAGTCGGAGCTGAGGATCTGCTTCGAACCCAACCAGCAAGAAGGAAGGCGAGATGAGGGACAAAAAACATGGAAAGTTATGGTCGGTACATAACTTCTTTCTCTGTTAGCTGACAAAAAAGCAATTATTAGAAAATGGAAATAAAAATCTAAACCAACTACACTGTAAGTAGTGAATATTTTAGCAGAGGTAAGAGAAAAGTAAATGGGATCTTTGGAAAGGGGTAGGAGTAAATTACATAAAAAGAAATGGAAACTGTTAGAGCAATACATGCAGAAAAATGTTTTGGAGGAGAAAGGAGGTTTAAGAGAAGGCGTGAATTGAATAATTTACATAATTTTGCTTAGATTATAGGATATTTAAAATGTACATGATCTCTAATGTTTTGTAAGTCTGAATTTCTTAATGCGGTTTCATCCATCCATCCACAACCCCTTTTTCCCATTTTTACACATGGGGATTGGGGTGTCACTTCCAACAGTGGCAATCATCTAGAGCCCAGGTTATACCATCAGGTGGCTAACCCTGCTGTAGTACTTCTACACCACATGCTCACACCTATGACCAATTTAGTGTGTCCAGTCCATCTACTGCATATGTTTGGAGTGTGGGAGGAAAACGGTGCACCTGGAAGAAACCCACATGAACACATGGAAGACACGCAGACTCCAGTTTCTTAATATGGTTTGATTACTTTCACATAAATGTAAGTTTGCCTATGTCACAACTGTTGCTGTTTTAATGTATGTTTTTTTACTATGGACCTATTTGCTCTGTTATTATTGTACGTCTTGTTCGATACTGTAACTCAATTTACTGTTGCTTGTGGAGGTTTTCTCCCCGGGCCTCCCCTGAAAAAGGACCTGTGTTCAGTCGGAATTTGCCGGTAAACAAATGTAAATAAATAAAAATAAATAAATAAATAATTCAATAGATGTTTTAAAAAAAATTAGTCCTTTTGTTTCCTAGCTGACTGCATAATACCCAGTTCCTACAAAGTCCCCCCTCAGGACCCTTATGGCAAACACCACACACACACACACAAAATGCATCACAGACCATACCATCTTTTTCATTGCCACAAAACTTTGGGAATCTGTTCTTTCGCCACCATAAAATGTCAGCCATGTACAGCATTCAGACTGAAATTTAAAAAATGTGTATATATTTGTAAAGATACAATGCATTTATGCTTTTGTACCCCAAATATTACCTAACCTCTGCTTTCTCAAGTCCCACCCACAATCTGTCATGTTTTTAAAATGTTACTGCAGTACTGTTATGTAGTATGTTTGTGCATCCCTTCCTTCAAATCAACCACACATTTACCATCATCCTTTTTTATTTTGTTTTGTAAATTCTGTGTGTATTTTCTTCAAAACAGTATATCTGAAGTAGTTGACTTCATTTGATCATCAACCTGTGGGTTTCGGATCCGATATGGATCCGAGCCGGCAGCTTTCCAAGCTAAGATCTGAGCTCCAAGCTCCTCTCTCTTACCCATACTACACTGCAACCTCCTTCCAACCCTCAGATCTCGTTTGCCGCGGCTTCGCCAAGACGTGATATCTGAGCTCCAGGCAGGTAGCATGGGATTTTGTCCAACTTTAACTGTGCGATAAAGTGTGTGTGCGTGGATGGTTTTCTGTTCAAAAAAAAAAGTTATAGTAATAAACTTTGTATTTTTGTGCTTAGTGTAGACCTCCCCTTCCCGACTTTGGTGTGTGTGCGCACGTGTTTTTGGTTGTTGTGGGGTTGTGATGTCAGACTCCCAGAAGCTGACTTTCTCTAAATGCACAGAGTGTGGCCATAAGCTGTCCCCGGTCGATGGCCACACACTCTGCGTTGTGTGTTTAGGAGTTCCCCACCATACATCGGGCTGCAAAATTTGTGCAGCCTTTAACCTTTGGGCTCTGCGGTGGAATTGGTGTCTTCTTCCTCTATGGCCACGGCTCTGGCCATACCAGCTTCTGGTCCTCCTCCCCCTCCCCTGTCTGGGACTGTCACTCCCACTTCCAAACAGGGCGATAGGCCAGGAAGGAGAAGCACAGAGAGAAAGAAAGAGAGAGAGAAAAAGAAAGAGAGAGACAAGGAGAGGGGTCGCAAGAGACCAGCAGACCCATCAGATCCATTGGCCCCCCCTGATAAAGTGGTCTCTACCCCGGAAAAGGGTCCTAAGGCTGCCTTCTGCTTGGCTCTATTCTCCTAGATTTTCCCCAGAGCTGGAGGAGGAGGTTCGGCCTGCTTCGAGGTCGTCCTCGCATCGGCTCTCCTGACCGGTGTCGGTGGCGTCCTCAAGATCCACAAGAAGGCGTCCTCAAGATCCACAAGAAGCCTGTCTGAGGCTGACATGGACTAGATGATGAGAAGGTTCTTGCAGACTCCATTGCAGATGGGAGTGTTGCTGGCTCCCCCTCCCACCAGAGCGGGAGTTCGGCTTCAATGTTTGCCCCGATAGCTCCTTCTCCAATCCATCCCTGGGTTTCAAAGTCCCTGGATCCGAGGAGTCCCGGAGTCAGGGGGTCGGCGCCGATGGTTCCTCCAACCTCGACCCCGGCCATTCCCTCGAGTTTGCTGGATCCTATGTTGGATCCGAGCTCTCAGAGCCGTGATCTGGGCATTGGATTCAGGGGGATGAGTGTGTTACTGGCTCCGTTGTGGTCTGAACATACCATTCCTCTGGGCCCAGTTGTTCTGGATTCGGCTCTGATCCCTTCGTCGGATCCAAGGGGCACAGTTGCCCATCCAACTTGTTTCAGGTTAGCCGGTTCCCCTTCGGCCTTCGATGTTGTGGAGAGGGTTCTCTCAGGAGGATCAAGACCTCTCACTCTTTCCTCAGTGACCACCCCTGCTCCCTCGCAGCTGAGTGTGTCTTCTGTCATCCAGTCCTTCCAGGGACAGCCTGTGTCTGATACGCCCCAGACAGTTCCCCTACAGGAATATGAAACTTTTTGTGAGCCCTCCCCGGAGAGCCCCTCCAAGGAGGTCCCTCACAAATGCCATTGCAAGAGGAGGCACCTGGACTCCCACAAGTCCCTCACAGAAGATACAGACTTGGAGGAAGGGGAAGGCTCCCCCAGACCACCTCCCAAAGACATCTCCTTCAGAGAAATAATGGAAATCCTCCGTCAAAGGGGAGGTTGGTCCGCCCAAAAGCCTTCCTCGTATGAGTCAGTATTCTTGGAGGTGTTCGATGCAGGCCCATCTACCTCTTGGGTGTCCCCCCCCCCGGCTGATCATCTGGTGGACCTCATTACCATCAGAGCTTGGAAGGAGCCGGAAACTGTAGAACCTATACTTAAACGGCCAGATAAAATTTTGAGCCATCCTACTAACAAGCCTGCATGGAGTAAGGGTTCCTCAGTTGATGCCATGGTGGTGGCGGCGGCCACCAAAAAGGAACTGGTGCAGGAGAGTTCCTCAGTCCATCCTCTGGACAAGGAGTCTAGGGTGATGGATTGACTCGGAAAGCGGACGTATGCTTCAGCTACCTTTGCTGTAAGGGAGCTGAACTATATGGCCCACGTGATTAGGCTTCAGTGCGACCTTGTGAAAGAGTACGCTGAGTCTCCCCCAGAGTCCATTTTGTTCAAAGATAAACATTAATTCTCAGCACGTATGACCACTCTTAAGTAGGTGACAAACACGTCTATGCGCTTACTCTCTCACACCACCGAGGGAGCCGCTAGGGGGGGGCCGGGTCTGGCATTGCCATGAGGCATCACACCTGGCTCTGGCTTTGTAATTTTTTGCAACCTTTCAAGGCATCCTTCATGAATGTCCCTTTTGATGGTTCGACCCTGTTCGGGAAGACCGTTCGAGATGTGCTAGTCCAGAGTGAGAAGGACAGGAAGACGCTGTCGGCCATCGGGAGCTCAGAGATCACGTCTTGGCAAAGCCGCGGCAAACGAGATCTGTGGGTTGGAAGGAGGTTGCAGTGTAGTATGGGTAAGGGGGAGGAGCTTGGATCTTAGTTTCAAAAGCTGCCGGCTCAGATCTGTATCAGATCTGAAACCCACAGGTTGATGACAAATGAAGTCTAACTACTCAGATGGAACGTTATGGTGAGTACATAACTTCTTTTTTTTTTAATCATTTAAGCATACTGTGCTCTTCCATGTTATTTACCTTGTATGTGCAGAAATGCACCCCAGGCTGTGAACATTCTGCTGTGATCGACTCTATGATTGTAGTAAATGATCACACTGTAAAACTAATTATAGGTTCATAGGTGCATAGGCAGGTACTAGGCTACTGGCCGCCCTGGGGCCTATATAAGCCTAACCAAAAAAGTTCCCTGGCTTTCGCCACCCAAGAAAGTTATTTTCCTGCTCCCCTGTCTAGCATAGCCAAAGAAGTGATCCCCAGGGTGAATATCCTATTTCCCATCCAATTGTCAAGATTTTTCTTAGATGGCTAATGAGGTGCTTTGCTTGACATGAATGGGTAGTCTGTTCCAGAGCATGGGAAGTCTCTGGGACAGGAATCTATCCGTCCAGCATGTTCTGTTTATTGTGGTGGCAGAGTTTAAATCCCTGGAGCGTGTGGCTTGGAGGGATTGGGGTTTCTTTAAGTGTAGCATGTCCAACAGATCTGGGTTTGATATGGCTTTGTATGTTAGGCAGAGGTCGCTTCTGAGTAGGCGATAAGTGACAGAGTAGAGCTGGATTTTTTTGAGACGGTCTGTGTATGGCATATGTTTGAGGCTGGTAATCCTCTTTTTGAGGTATTTCTGTGGCCTTTCTGCTTGTAGATGTCTTGCAAGGCACATGCCAAATGGGACATTGCACTCTGTAATGGGTCTGATGAGGGATGAGTAGAGAGGAATAATGACCTCTTTTTTTCTGGAGGTGAACCCCTTTGTGATGAGGTGTGCCATGTAGAAGGATTTCCTAACTACTGTGGTGATGTGATTATCAAAGGAGAGACTACTGTCCACCTGTGTCCCAAGGTCTCTTATCACACTTTTGGTGCTTAGTAGGCTACCGCCTATGTGGTAGTTCATGGGTACAGTGTTTTTCCCAAAGGGGATGACAGTGCACTTCTTGACATTGAGCTTGTGGCCATGACTTTGACACCAAACATCAGTCTCAGTGAGGTGCCTTTGTAGAATGTCCACATCATTAGGTGATTCTATTATGGCACCTAGTTTGCAGTTGTCTGCAAACTTCGTTAGCCAAAGACCTGCTGTATTAGCCTGGACTTCTGAGAAGTAGATGCTAAACAGGAGAGGACCCAGGACTGAGCCATGTGGTACTCCACTTGTCACTGGTCTGAAGTTGGATTTGGAGTCGGCTACTTTAACTGTGTGGATTCTGTCAGTGAGCCAGTTGGCCACCCAGCTTATGACATAGGGATTTATGCCCAGTCTAGTGAGTTTATCTAAAATTCCAGAGTGACGGATGGTGTCGAAAGCCTTGGCAAGGTCAAGATAGGCTGTGTGCACCACCTTACCCTTGTCCTCGGCTCTGGTGACTGCTTCAAAGAAGTCAATCAGATTTAGGAGACATGACCTACCTTTTGCAAACCCAAACTGATTGGGGTCCAGAGTTAGGAGATTACCTATGTCCTTGTTTATTAGCTCCAAGATATGTTCCATGGCCTTGCAGACCAGGCTCGTCAGGCTATTGGGGCAGTAGTTCCCGGGGTCCATGGCACCGCCCCCTTTGTGGAGTGGGATAACCATCGCTGTGTGCCATTCAGTAGGCACAAAGCCTGAAGTAAGGTTATGATTGAACATGGTACTTAGGTGGAGTGCCAGTTCGTTCTGTAGTTCATGCATAATGCAGCCTGGGATGTTGTCAGGTCCCATGGATGCTGTGTTCTTGGCTTTGGAGAGTGCGGTCTTTATTTGTGCAGCTGTTATTGGAGTGACTTTGCATTCTTTCGGTATATTCATGGGCCCTTTTGGGGGGGGGGGTTGAAGTTTGCACTGAACCTATCTGCCAGGATGTTGGCAGTATCAGTTGGTTCTGTATATCTAGTGCCATTGTGCTGTAGCTCAGAGTAGATCTGAGTGTCACTATTGAGATTCTTGACATAGCCGTAGAATGCTTTGTGGTTGTCTTTAGAATCAGTGGTAATTTTATTTTCATAACTAGCTTTGGAGGATTTTATGAGGGATCTCATCTTCTTACTGATGTTGACCAGGGAGTTCCTGCTGTCAGGGGATTTTACTCTTTTTTTGCAACAGCATCTTCCTTCTGTTGTAGAGTTTGTTTATGGCAGAGGACCACCAGATTGGCTTCCATTTTTTGGAGGATAGCATCTTGGTTCTGTTGGGGATGGCACGATCCATGCACTCGTTTATGTGCTTATACAGTGCATTTGTATAGGATTCAGCAGTCGTACCTCTATTTTCCATGTGTATGGGTGTTGTGAAGCTTGCCACTTCAGTTTTAAGAAGCATGAAGTTGGCTTTGGAGAAGTTTTTTACGGTGGTTTCCTTAATGGGGGGTGGGATATTGATGTCTAGGGTGATTAGCTTGTGGTCAGATTTGACCAGCAAGGAGTTGACCTCTGGCGTGTAACATCAGTTGCCCATATTGGTAATGACCAGGTCCAGGATATTGCTGCCTCTGGTGGGGGAATGAACAAGCTGATCCAGGGTGTTGGAATTTATGAATTCCAGAAAGCGTTGAGCAAATGAGTTAGCACATGAGTAGTTTTCCCAGTTGATGGTAGGGTAGTTGAAATCGCCCATTATTAGGATATTGGGCTGTATCTTAATATTACTCAGTATATCAAGAAATGTGGAGAGGGCATCCTGGGGTATGGCGGGGCAATATGTAACAAGCTACAACCAGGATTGCAGTCTTGCCCAGTGTTAGTTGCACTTGGATAATTTCAGATGCATTATAGTGAGCAACTAGCCTGGAGGTGTGGATATCCTCAATGAATATGGATATGCCTTCTCCTTTAGTGTTTTGGTCCTGGTTAGGTGGCCGAAAGGTGTGGTATGAGTTATAACGTGGTAATGCAGGGGTGCTCTCTGGAGTCTGAACCAGGTCTCCGTCACTGCACAGATGTCAATGTTCTCCATTTTAAGGAGTGCCTCGAGTGAGTGCATTTTGAAGTTTAGTTTTCTAGCATTGAGTAGCATTACCCTCAGATTTTGCTTGCTTATACCTGCTATGGTGGTGAGATTGTTGTTTGAACCTTACCTAAAAAAGGCACTATAAGGATGGCAAGAGCCTTAGCCAGAATCTGGAATCACAGGGGCGACAGGTACAGGCCATCTCTGGCAAAGCATCGTGGTCTGTCGATCAATCGTCCCAGACAGACACTGGATCCCCTTAAAATGACACCAGAAGCTTAGCCAGTTGTTGAAGTCAGTCATTTTGTCCTTCTATTGTGGTATCATTCTTGGTGATGGCAGGATGCTACTCAGAGCTAGGGTCATACCTGCCCGGGCTGCATGATCCAAGAGCTCCTCCATGTCTCTGTTCATGTAGTCCAGGGAGGTATGTCTCAGGTCATTCACACCAACATGGACAATGACAGAGTCATATTTGTACTTGTTGTGGAGTGACCGGAGTGCTTGCGTTATGTGGCGGAGTCTAGCACCCGACAGGCAGCTGACAGTAACCTTCTCCTTGTTTAGCCTGATGAGTGGGACATCAGTGTGCCTGACTATAGAGCCGCCTATGACTAGTGTGTTGGGTACGTTGTTTTGCCTTATGGGCTGAGGTTGAGTGGCACACTGATTTTGTGGGCTATGTGTCATTTGGGTAGTGTTGGGGGGGGTTGCTTGCATTTCAGCTTTGGAGATCTCTGTTGTGTGGCAGATTTTTACTGAGAACCTCCGCAAATGTAGGTGTGTGTTTTGTGTTACTGTGTGGGTTTGGGTGGTGTAGGTTTTGATGGACTATGTGTTGAGTGTGGTGTGGTGCAGGTGTTTACTTTCTCTTCTTGACTGTCTAGTACAGTCTTTGCTGGAGAGAGCTTGGCTTCCAGTGTAAACAGTATCAGAATTCAAAAAACAGTTCAAATAAGTTGCAAAGTTAATACAAAGTGCTCAGAATAGTGCGGCTAGCGAAAATAAGCAATAAAAAGCAAAACAGAGGTACTTAATCCACTCAAATTCTCCCCTTTCTCTCTCTGCTGCTGTAGAACTCTGCAGGACAACCAGGCAGGCTCTTGCTGAGGTAAGACAAGTGCAAAAACTGCACAAACAGGTTTTTAAACGGAAAGATGAAAGGAATAGAAATAGCCCAAAGTGGCTAATAAAACTACAGTCTGAGCTGAAACCAGTCCTCCAGCGACAGATAGGCTGCTAAAAGCTCACCACTCTCACTGATTAACAGAGAAGCTTCCTTCTATCTTAGTAAGGTCTGGGCAACACAGAAACCACAAAACAGCCCAGAATTCAGCAAAATCTGAAAACTCTACTGGTTATAGAAAGCTTATAGAAAGGCAGGAAATAAGTAGAGAGAGAGGATTTTTTTTCAATAATGAAAACAGATACAGTAAAACAGACACTTTTAAAGCAGAAAAATGGCTATCACACTTGAGTGTGTAGCCCCCAACAGCTCAACAGTTGAAAAACACTTAAAAACAATCAGTTAGACCAATTTTATAAACTTTAACACCACCACAGGAATAGGGCGGAATCATTTTCAGAACAGGTGAGAAAACAGCAAACAATGTCAGTAAATATATAAAGTAATTCAGTCAGGCAAAAATTAAGACAATGCAGAACTC